>NC_046363.1:26904003-27204003 GCF_011125445.2 Fundulus heteroclitus
ACTTCTTCTTCTTCTTCTTCTTCTTCTTCTTCTTCTTCTTCTTCTTCTTTAATTCAGCTCAATTATTTGTTTCTGTTACACAAGCTGAGCTCAGAGCTGGAGTTCAGCTTTTACTTTACTGAACTGTGGCATAGAAAACATTAGAGTGCATGTTAGGAAAGTTACCGCAAACACCTGCTGCACTGCTATCTTAATGAAGAGAATAAAAGCAGACTTCTGTGCATTTTCAGAAAACCTTTTTAAGTGCAGCCAATGCAGCCTTAGCTGCAGGAATGATGGATTTACTTGTAGCCTCTTGCTGTGGCTTTAATGTAAGAATGCTCACTGATTATGCAAAATATAAATGCATGTACATCTGATGGTGGTGCCACAGAAAAAAGGAAATGTCCCTTGCAAAATCGAAAATTTACTTTTTTTTTTTTTTGCAGAAACACGTTTATTTTGACAGTCTTTCCTGGATTTTTAGCACCTTTATAGTTTTTTAAATGCATTCTGATAAGAAAATAGATTTAGTTTATTTATCCAAAAGCTAAATGTTTTGCTTTGTAATCCATGTATTTAAATAAAGCAGTTTTTCCTTCCTTTATAAGATAATCTCATGAATGCACCTTCTGTATCACTTCCCAACCACCTGCAGACCTTTCCTGTCGCCTCCTCAAACAAGCAGCACTTTATTTCTCAGAGTTAACCCTAACGAAGCTAGAATATTCTCACCTAAAAGCTTCACCCATGACGCCCCGTGAACTATTTAAAAAGAGACAGAGCTTCAACAAAAACTCCCACTTCTCTATCTCCTTTTCTCCCTGACGAGAAACTACAGATTTCACCAGGGCAGCCCTAATGTGCAAGAGTCTGGAAATGTTTTCTTTGTGTCTTGTAGCATTAGTTGATCTGGGTCAACATTTTCTCTGTAATCTCGCTGTGATTACAAAGGAGGGGTACCCAGGGAAAACCGGGTGAGTCTTTTTTACCATTCAGTTCAGACTGGAAATCCTCTGACCCCTCGGGGCGGCTCGTTACCCCACTCTGCGGAGGAAACGTAGATGTCGCCTGTTTATTCAGCGCTCTGACACCTGTGACTCAGACTGGAGGAGCCCATTGTTCTCATCTGCGCTCGATTGGCACATGAATCTTGGAGAAATATTTGGGTTGTGAAGTGATAATGCAGAAAAACAGAGATCAGCCCCGTGTGAAAATAAAATTGTCCTCAGATGAAACCCAAGACGCTGCTTGTCGCTTGTTTTGATGGTCTAAACGGCGGCCCTCCCATTTAAATCCCTCCTTAAAGAGAAAAGGCAGAACATTCATAAACAGAAATTAATCTTAAAAGTCTCCAACAGACACTCTTTAGACATCTCTTGATTAAATGCGATGTGTTTGTCCTTCAAAACTAGGTCCATCTCTTCTCCTTCAGAGGATCTGAGACTTCTGTAAAGTGTAGAGAGCCGAGCAAGAAAAGGAAAAGGAGAACGAAGGCACAATCAGCAGCTGCAGGTCTGTGAGAGAATCAAAAATGTCCAGAACTGAAGAGATCAACAAGATGACAGAAAATGTCTACAAGGTAAGAACTTTGCTGCCTTTCATATTTGGATCCACTCTTATACAATAATATGTGCACTTTTCCTAATGTGGGAAGGATTTAAGGCGCTGGTTCAGGGTTTTAGCACTGAGGTTCTGTTAAAGCGCTATAAGCAGGGGATCAATTAGCTGCAGTAGATCCACTCTTGGGGTCACCATTTAGCATCAATTCAGGATAGCACCGGCATATTTTACAGAGCTTTACAGAAACTTGCCACATACGCTCTCTTAAAAACATGCTTCCAGACTTTGAAAGGTACTTTCCTGTATCTTTCATGGAACCTGTCGGTCACTTTCCCCAAAAGTAACCCCAAAGTTTTGGCAAAGTACCTGGTTAGTTCCAGCAAATAACAAAGGTTTCAGGGGAGTACTTTTTAAGTCCTAGAAAGTAAATTATTATGAAATTACCTTGTAATGCCTAACTCCAGTGGTCATTGGGTGAGAGGCGGGGGACTCCCTGGACAGGTCACCAGTCCATCACAGAGACACACAGGTTAATTGTCCTCGCTTAGGCGTGTCAGCATGTTGTTTATCCTAACAGTCATGATTTTGGACTGTGGGAGGAAGCCAGAGTACCTGGAGAGAACTCACACACGCATAGGGAACGATCTCAGGCTGGGATTTGAACCCAGGACCTTCTTGCTGCAATGCAACAGCGCTACTAACCGTGCCGCTTTGCAATCCCACATACAATCAATTAAATCAATCAATCAATCAATTTTATTGTCAACTACAATTTGCATTGCAATCAAAAATTCAGTTTCAGTACAACCGTCCATCACATACACTTAAATAAAGATGATTATTAAAAAAGTGCTGGAAAAATACTGGTTGTGACATGTAGTTGTGCCACATCAGGTCCCTGAGGCTAAATCTAATGGGAGAAGACCAAATAAACCGCTTTTATTCCAGTCCCAAACCATTTCTGAGTTTCCGTTGTTTTAAGAGGACAGAAGTCCGCTTTGGTCTCGACCATCTAACAGCTTCAGCCTCTGGGCCCAGCTTATCTGGATTCACTGAATGAAGGCACAGTGAGCTTTATATTATATTGCTGGTAAGATATTCGCTATTTAAAACCTTCTGACAAAACCTCACTTCAACAATCCTGAACTCTCCCTTTGAGCATTCAGATTTTTGTGCCGTCTGTGTGTGTGTGTGCCAACAGGGCATTTTGGACCAGTTCAACCCCAGTCTGAAGAACTTTGTGACCATGGGAAAACACTACGAGAAAGCTCTGACAGGTTGGTCCATTTCCTCAGAGGAGCCAGAATAATCTAGCTTTTATAAACTAACATGTACTCTGTTCTGCAGGAGTGACGGTGGCCGCTAAGGGCTACTTTGATGCTCTGGTGAAACTTGGAGAGCTGGCCAGTGACAGCCAGGGCTCCAAAGAGCTGGGTGAGTCTCTGCTTTCCGAGCTGGTGCAGTTTCTGACGGTTGAAGCGGTGAAGCTCAGCATGCAGGGAGTGCTGCTTGTATTTGTGAGCGTGGAGATGAAGACGAGAGTGGATGGGGAAACGCTGTGAGGGAAACAGAGGGGAAAGGGAGAGAGTAGGACCATTGTTGGGAGATTAACAACACCACATGATCTCATTGTAATGCTGAAAACGGCGGGGGAGGCAGGCAGGAGTGTCGGAGGGCGAGCTGCCAGCTACCACATACTACAGCGCCGTGTGACCGAGGGAGGGGCTTGCACTGGCCGACACTTTGTTCATCAACTGTATCGGAGCAACAACTTCTGATGCTTCCTGATTGGCCCGTTGGGTTCCTCTCTTGAGCTGCTGCCATGCGTGCAAATCACCTTGCAAAAGTGATCATATTCCCTGAACTTGTCCCCGTTTCATTGCAAACACTAATTTTGATGCTTTTTAGAGTTAAGTAGCACCTAACTATCAAGTTGAAGAAAAAAACTCAAATCTTTTATTTAAAAAAAGCTACCGGTAGACAAATAAATAAAAAGATAGATAATACAAATTGAATAATACAACATAAATAGGAAAACACATTTTCTAAAATAGTGAAAATTTAAACCAGAGATAGTATAATCAGTTATAAATTGCTGATAAATAAATTGACAATTAAACTAAAAGCGGAGCTAAATAGACTGTTTCTAGACAGGAAAGCAACAGCAATGTGGACACTTTTAAGCATTCAATTTTATTACCTACCTAAATTGTATCCGAAGGGCAAAAAATATGATGGTATGGCTCAAAGCTGTTTTAAAATGCTGCTTTTCTAACTTCCTGCAGCAGCTTATCTGTGCTACAGTGCTAACGCTGGCTTGTACACACAATCAACTAAAGATTCAGGTTTTAGCTGTTTTTTGTTTTATTTTTGCTTCTGTCCTGCTCTATAACAGTGCTAACAAAACAACAGTATCTCATCTTCAGAAATAATCTTAGCTGCTGCTTGTGTACAATTACAGTTGAGTTAGATTGAAGGATTATGCAACCATCACACAAAGGGAGAAGCTATATCCCCAATTTACCACAGTGTTGGGAACTTGTTTTTCATATTTAAGGGTTTTATAAACAAATTTATCAGATAATGCATCACTTTTGGGATTATGTTGATAACCTTTTTTTTTTTTTTTGCTGTGCCACGCTTAGGGGACACATTGTTTCAGATGGCTGAGGTGCACAGGCAGATTCAGGTGCAGCTGGAAGATGTGGTGAGACTGCCGTTTACATCCTCGTTCTGTAAAATTAAATACTGTTTTAGTGTTTAGAAACAATGTTCGATGTTTAAACTATAAGGGGAAAAATTGGTTTAATCGATAAATACGTCAAAATCTGTCACGCGCCAACATTTCTCTGGTAAAATGTTTGTGACATTTAGAAAACCTGTTAAAGTATTGCTTCACTTCTTCAACAGTTAAAGCTGTTTCACTCTGAGATGCTCACCCAGTTGGAGCAGAAGCTGGAGTTGGACATTAAATACCTCACAGTGAGTTCATGTTGTTGGTTTTCAGTGAATTAAAGCACAGACGCACAAGAAAGCAGTGCAACAAGGATGTTTGTTAAGACTTGAAAATGAATATTTAAAGATTATTGGGAGATTACTGATCAGTTACGATTGGTAACGCTAAACATTAAACACAAACTCCTCAGAACATTACACAAATATTTAGACCCCATCACAGTTTTTGTTTTGTTGTCTTACATAGTTGTTTCAAAACCTTTTAAGTATATTTTTCATAAAATTAATTAATTTTAGGTGACTTGAATTTCATCTGATCTTTTTAGGTGGCCTCAGCAACTTGATTGCGCTCCATCTGTGCTAAATTCAGTTGATTGGACGGGATTTGGAAAGGAAAACAGTTGTCTGTATCTGAAACCAGATTATGTATTTCCAGGACAACGATCAAATCCAAATTTGGGGAAGGATACAAAATGTTTGACAGTATTTACCAGTCCAAAAAAGTTCTGTGGCCTCAGGTATTTGGACAGCGAGGAAGCTTGGAGGGACAGGGACACTCACCAGATTTGACCCACTTGACCAAACTGAGCACGCTGGGAAAAAGGGCTTTAGCCAGAGAGGTACAGAGAGCCCGCTGGTCACAAAGGCAGACCCCAAGTGTTCTCTTGAGTAGATAGAAGCATCCAGAAGGTCAACCATTGCTAATATACTCCACTAATTAGGCCTTTGTAGTAGAGGGGACTAACGGAAGTTCCTCATTACTTAAAGAAGCACGGCAGCACACTTGACTTTAGCCAAGAAAACACCTTGGAGATTTTCACAGGGCTGCATAGTGGTGCATTTGGTAGCACTGTCCCCTTGTAGCAAGCAAGTCCTGTGTTTCAAACCTTTCCTCATGGAGTGTGGATGTTCTGCCTGTATATATGTAGGTCCTCTCCAGGTACTCCAGCTTCCTCCCACCGTCCAAAAACAACACTGTTAGGTTAATTGGTCCCTCTAAATTATCCCTGGGTATGATTGTGTACGCGAATGGTTGTTAGTCCATTGTGTCTCTGTGTGTTGCCCTGTGATGGACTGGCTTACTGTGCAGGGTGAACCCTGTCTCTCACCCAATGACTGCATCAGTGGGTATTCATGGATGGATGGATGAAAGTTTTCAGAGAAAGAGAAACAGAAATCTCTGATTACTCCAAAACTGGACCCTTTGGCCTGAGATCCAAGCCTCATGCCTGGATACAAACAGGCACTACTCGTCACCTGGCTAACATCATCTTCACTGCTTCACAGTAGAGATGATGTTGGGCGGTGGCACCATCATGCTGTGGGGACTAGTTTGCATAGAGAATAAAATGACAGCAATCAAATATCGGAAAATAGGAAAATACCTAAAAACAGGCCTGTAAAGCTTGTAGAGACACGCCCAAAATCATTTTAGACTGTGACTGTTGCCAAAGTTGCTTCACGCAACATGTGAAAATACTTATAAAACAACAGTGTATTAACAAACTAATGGTAAAGAAATGTACATCTTTTTAAAAAAGAAAAAAAGAAAAAGAAAATGTTGCCTTGTCATTGTGAAGTAATAGATATTTAGAAAAAAAATCTAGTTTCAAATAGAAAATCTCTAAAGCTCACTGTTAGCACTGCAGACAGTGTGTCAGGTTCAAACACCTAAAACATTCATTAACAACACAAGAAGGAGAGACAACAATGAGATTGATTTTCAAATAATCTTGCAAGGAGATCGAACGGAGATGCTTAATACAGATGTCCAAATCCGATCTGAAGCAAATCCGTCGCCCCCTCTCTATTTATTAGGAAAGGGAATCCCTGGTTCCATTTTGAATCTAAGGGGTAGGGATAAGCAAAATAACTGTGACCTTCCAGATAAAAACAAGCAGTTCACACAGTGCAGCACTCCAGATGGCTGAAAAGAGTTCATAAAAACACTTATCATAGTCACAACATATTTCTCTGCTTAAAACCTTAAAACTTCTTAGTAGTAAAGAGTAAATATATACGATAAACGAAGTGAAAATAGTAAATAACATAAAATATGTAGACATAGTAATAATAATTCTATCACAGTGGCAGGGCTCACCAAATCACCTTAATAATAATTTACTGTACAAGAAACCCAAACATACTGTTCAGACTAGTTACACACAAACATGTCATCCAGTAAACTCAATAGGTCTGTGGTGAGGGCCTTGGCTCATTTAGCGCTAAAATGCCCTAAAACATACAGTATAAGCTCAAAAAGGAAAGTATTCTCTCCTCTACTGTTTTTAATGACTCCTCACCGTATTCATGTGAGATTACAGAAAGAAAACAGAAAAAAGGGAGTGCACAAAGGATTCTGCTGATTGTCATAATGTACAGACAGGCTTGCATTGTTTACTTTAAATATTAATTTAATCAAAGACTGTGACTGACTCTTGTTTTGGTTTTTGCTTTCAGGCCACTCTGAAGAAATATCAGAGCGAGCGCAGGTCTCAGTCGGAGTCGATCGAGCGCTGCCAGTCGCAGCTGAAGAAACTCCGCAGGAAGAGCCAGGGCAGCCGCCACCCAAACAAATATGGGGACAGAGAGATGCAGGTAAAGTGACGTTAAAAGGACTGAAACGCTGCCAAATAAAGTTTGTTAGGGAGAGAGCGACCTCGTTCACTTCACCAATCCTAAAGATTTCTCTGGATTGGCAAAAGATTACGCTGCAGATTTAGGTGAGCGTTTGTGTGAAATGGGCCAGAATACGATTAAAGAACAATCTGACTCAGCTGATTTTACAGGAAACAACTACAAACCAGTTTTCTTTTTTTCCTGACATGTTTTTGAGATGAACATTATTGGTATTAAAGTTATACTGGGGAATAAAACTAAAATAAATACAAATTGACTAAAACACCTATTTTAACATTTATGTAAATAGATACTATTTTAAGTGAGGAATATTAGGACAGCCGTCCCACACACACATTCACACTTAAATTCACCAAAACTACCCAGGTTTATCGCATCAGGTACACAGGACAAGAACATTATGGCTCAGCACCTTCAAGTAGGTTTGCTTCATTTAAACCTCAGATGTTTAGTTCCCTCCTGACTGCTGTGGCGAGGAGGAACACCAAGATGAGACGGAAAGAGCTGCCTGCTAACTTCAGAAATAAGCAGAGGGGTCAGAAGTATTCACATTTAAAGTAGAAGTAAAGACACTAGAGTTTAAAAATATTTCTGTAGAAGTGGAAGTATCAACTCAAACCCTTTACTCAAGTAAAAGTATAAAAGTACCAGCTTTAAAACAACTTTTAAAGTAAAAGTCATTTAAGTAGAAGAAAAAAAAGACATATTTCTAAAGGCCATTATTACTATGATCGTATAGTATGATGTTAAGATTGAACAAAATTGGGATTGGCTGTTTCACTCACATACGTATATGTCAATTGAAAATGAACCATTTAGTATAATGCAAATATATTTAGTATAATGCATCAACATGGGTTTCATGGAGCAGAAAATCTGATGTCTGGTTGACTATGAGTATCGGTGCAAAAAGTCAAACTTCAGAGACATCAATAACCTTTTACTTGTTATTATTGGAATATAAATGAACATCTAAGCGTAGCTACAGGAATTGATTAGGGCAGAAGATTACCTTTTATAACAATTACCTTTGTATGGTTGTCTGGATACAGTAGGCAGTGTTGTCAAAATGAATGATTAATCGAAGCGGTTAATAAAAAAAATTAAAATAGGGAAAATAAATAATCATAACAATGCAATGTTCTTTTAAGTTTTCTTCTTCTTAAGTTTTTTTGGGGCGTTTGGCAAACAACTTTGTGCACTTCTGCCTCTAGCCACAAACAAAATCACTTTGTACGGGTAGTGCTGTTTATCTGAATATTTTTATTTTGTTTTTTATTGACAAGCCAGAACAAAATCAAGCTGAAACTAAATAGAAGTAACAAGACAATTTTCAAAATGTAAGGAGCAGAAAGTACTGATAGTTGCATGAAAATGAAAGGAGTAGGAGTAAAAAGGGGGTTAAATAAGCGAAATGTCTACTTAAGTAAGGTAATTAAGTATTTGTATGAAACAAGACCATAGGAGCTTCTGCTGAGAGATATAAAAATATCTCTGAAGAAGGAAGAAAAGAGGTCCAGCATTCAGCTGTTCAGAAAACAGGCTGCAAGTGGAGGACATTCAAAACAGCTGCCAACACACCCGGGTCTGGACCTTTAAGCATGTTTGGGAACGTCTTCCTGCAGCAGGACCTGCTCACCATGAGATACACCGTGAATTATATTGTGTATTTGTAGGTGCTTCAGGACAATGGCCGTCTGAATTCAGGCGTTTTTTGCCAGCCTTGTGAGGAGTGGAGCAAATCTTTCTCTCATCATTGCCGGAGGCTGGCAGATGGCTACAAGAAGCGTCACGCTGAAGTTATTTCAACCAAAGGGGGTGACTCTAACAAATAGGCGGGCAGAGTTTCCTAATGTTTTCGTCAGTGTGAACATACATATTTGTTGATACCTTTTAATTAAATGCATAAAAATTTAGCTTTTTGTTGTTTCAGTGTCATTAAATAACTTTATTTTCATGAACAAAACAAGCAAAAAGGATGTGAAGGCTTGTTTTGAAAGCACTTAAAGTTGAATGGGGTGAACAATGAAGAGATAAATAAAAATATCAATTTACCTAGCCTTTTTTTTAATTATAATTAACATTAAAGATCACTTTTGTTGTTTCAAATACATGCATATTCTGAGGCGTGAAGTAAAATTATGAGGCTTTTCCTTCAGTTTGTGGAGCTGATGAGTCGGCGACAAGGCGAGCTGGACACGCTGGTGGCCACAGGATACAAGTCTGCACTCACAGAGGAGAGGAGAAGATACTGCTTCCTGGTGGACAGACAGTGCTGCGTCACCAAGCTGCTCATAAACTACCACTCCAAGGTGACCTGCTCACATTTACTTACTGTTATGCCATTCTTTCCTTGTCATCCGAATGAGAGATTAATGATTAATTCGATGCTAACAGGCATGCATCTGCACGTAAACCCTTCATCTTTCTGCAAAATTTACAAGGTAGACTTGGTTTTGTGAAGCAATTCACGGCTGAAAACAGTTCGTCTCATTCTTAAGTAACTTTAGTCTAAATCAAGTAATAGTTTAGAAAGACATGTATTCTCTAATGGTGACATCAGGGAGCACAGGTGGAAACTGAAAGCTCGGGGATCTGCTTCAGGATGTTGTGTTTTCTGTCGTGATCCAGGTGAGAGAGCTCCTGTCGCAGAAACTGTCGTCCTGGCAGCTGTCGTGCTCTCAGCCCACGAAGCTCCCGGAGCGGGCCCTCAATCTGCTGCGTCACACAGCGCCGCAAAACCCCGGGGCTGCTGGGATAGCCGAGGTCCTCCGTCACACCAAGCTGGGCACTGCTCAGCCAGAGCAGGTCAGATTTAGTTTAGCCTAATTCCTGGTTTGCCACGGCAGACATACCTACTTAAATAAATGTTTGACACCGACTGCTTACAAAGCCTCGTCAAAAGCCTTTGGTTCTTTCTCATTGAAGATGTCTTTTTATCTGTGATCTGTTCATATGGAAATAACTTCTTGAACTGCTCATAAGTTCCCGCTAAATTGCTGAATGGTTAAAAGTTCAAATCCAGTCGCTCAATAACGATATCCAAGAAAGAGCAGTTCTGGAGAGAAGTTTATAAACTCTGTTCAACCATTTCCCTCTTTCAATGATTGTAACTTGTTTTTCATCCACTGGGAAACAATGATGAAACAAAAAATACATTTTGAAAACAAGAAGTAGGCCCAAAATGTAGAATTTCTTAATGCTTTTTAAGCTGAGATCAATGCTTTTGAAACAAAATCCCAAAAGGCTTATGTCAGCCTACTTTATCCACGCTAACCTCAGCTTTAATTTGCTTTTGCGATAGTTTTCCTCCTGGAAAACCTCATTTGGTTCCATGATTCAATTTCAAGGTAAAGTTGAAAAGTTTGAAAGGCAACTTCCTCCTTTATTTTTCACCTGCTTTGTGCATTTGCATCAGTAGCTCTGGCAGGGTAACAGTCCCACAGCATGTTGCATCCAACTCTGTGCTGAACAGTGGATCCATTTGGTTTGACCGTTCGCCTTGACTCCTCCAATCATACTTCTGGTCATTTTGACCAAATAACCTAACCTCTATCTTATCAGACCATGGATGTTTTTTCTCCAGAAGGTGTTAAGTTGTTCACATGGGCAGTTGCAGATTTCAGTCAAGCTTAAATGTTTTACGTTTTGGAGCAGGCGCGCCATGCGCACTGATTCTGGTGTGTCAGCAGTTTTGTGGTCAGACTGAGCGTTGGTGGTTCCTGGATTCTTCCTGAACGTTACGACCAAGTTTCTTTAATCTTTGCATGTAAGCTTTGGCTGGGGGGGTTGAAACGTGGAATCAACGGGATGTTCCAACAGGAGAAGGATCCCAAAAATGCATCTGCACAAACCCTGATCTCACCTTTTTAAAAAAAAAAAAAAAAAAGTATGGAATATACTCTAAAGCTGGGTCCTTTTGAGCAAATCCACCCAGTTTAAATTAACTCTGCCATAATGGGTGGTCAAATATACAGCCATGTGCCAGAAGCATGGTGCAAATTGCTCAGGTATATTTAAACAAACATTAATGGAGATTTATCTGTATATCAGACAATTGTGCACATTGTGTGTAGTTTTCAATCAGTGTTGTTGGATTTTCAGAGGCTTTCTGTCCAAGAGGTCCCTCCTATGCTGAATGGAGACTCAAGTCGCTCCCAGCCACAGCAGCGATCGATCCCTTCATCCTCCTCCTCCCACAGTGACACCGGTCCTCCTCAGGGCTCCCCTCACACTTTCCGCGCCTCCTCCTCCTCCGCCGGTGGAGTTGCTGGAGGCTCGACTCGTGGAGCTTCTCCTCAGCACACCACCACGCCCCTCAGCGCCTCGCCCAGTCCCCTCCCTGATGGCAGCCCGGCAACGTCCAACTCCAACACCTCCACCCAGCAGGGCTCCCTCCTCCTGGCCACGAACACGTCCAACCTCTCCCCGTGCCTCATCCCTTCCACCGTGATGTCCCTCAGTCAGATCTCGCAGAACAGCGTCTCTTCGCAGGGCGTGACCCTCCCTATCCTTCACAGTGCTCCCCACAGCCCTCCGCTGTCCCACAGCGCTCCTCTCTCCAGGGCTCTGACCCCGGTGCAGCTGCTGCACCCGCAGGTCGGACCGGGAGGAAGCCACACTCTGTCTCCATCGCACAATCCCTGGCTGCTTAGGTCGGGGGACGTGTCTGCTACCGCAACTCTGCCCCTGCCCAGGAGGCCTGCCAGTGAAATGAGGCTGGGAGGCTTTCAGGGTAAGATCCTGTTATGATTCTCTGCATAAACCTTGTTTCCACCGCCCCAGTTTTGGCACGCTCTACTCCGCTTCGCCCGCTTTCCGAGCATTTCAACAACAGGTTTTTTTCAGGGCCAGCCCGGGTTTCTCCGGCCCTGCTCAAGAGCAGGGTCAGACCGAGCGGAGTCGAATGACGTGCTGCTTTTCAGTGGTTGGCCAAGGGGGAGAAGAAACGAGAAGGTTTTCTCTGAGGAAGTCCTGAAAACTGAAGAGCGATGACATTAATATTAAGGACCACCACGAATGGAGTGGGTCAGACCAAGATATAATGTTACAATTTAGAAACTATGAACCACGTCTGAAGGAAAGAAAAGAAAGAAAAGGAAAAAAGGCGCTTCAGCTTTCTATACGCTGACGCACTTTATCAGATCCACCAATTTACCGAGCTTTCTCTCGTTTTATACTCACTGATATCTAATAAGTTTTGTCTCTGAAGAGCGTCTGGTTGAAGAATGTGTTCTTGGCTGACGAGCCGTCCACCGTGTGTGGGAGAATGCAGAGCCGCTGTCTGAGACGAAAGATCTCGCAGCACGAATGTGCAAAATCCAAAGTATAAAAAACAATTTCACTGCGGTTAAAAAATGTTTGCGCTATTTGCGACTATAAGAAAATCAAGAAAAATAACATCATTGATGGACAATGTCTCTCACCCCACGCATGGAGCTGTTGCAGAGCTGAAGAGCTCTTTCAGTGTTAGGCTGTGGCATCCTAGATGCTCAAAGGAGCGCTTACGCAGGTTGTTATTCCAAGCTGCTGGTAACCTTTATCATCTAAAGCAGGGGTCTGCAACCTGGGGCTCCAGAGCCGCATGTGGATCTTTATACCTTCAGCTTTGGCTCTTAAAAACTTAGACCAAAATTGCGGGGGGGGGGGGGGGGGGGGAATTGGTCAATGTTTCTAAATGTAAAGGTAATTTAAAATTGCTAGCTTTAGGATGCATTTAGTTCTGCAATGTGTGCATTACATTTCCAGAAAGAAAGAAACTAATGGTGTATTGAATATTTTACTATAGATAAATGAAGTATCTTTTTGGCAATAGGTTGCAAACAACTTGCTTCTTCATTTTCTGATGCCATTTGCTATAAAAATCAAATGTCCAATTGAGGAAAATGCATCAAACCTAAATATAAACATATTGGTGGTTTAAATAATCAAACTTGATCTTTCATTTAAAAAAATTAAACAAATTTCCTATAGTATACTATAAAAACAAGCTCTTGTTTCAAAGAGTTGTAGCTTTTGTGACTCTATACACATGTTGTTTTGCTGGACTGAGGGCAAAAATGTCTCTGCGGGTTTGTAAAGGTTGCAGACCCCTGATCTAAAGCCACCCCCAGGAGGCGGTTCCCTCTTCCAGGCATTTCTAGGCAGTCGAAACACAAACCGTGCTGAATAAAACCGAATGGGGTAGAGCTGAGCTGGCCGGGCCAAATCAAGTAAGGTCGGTGGAAATAGGACTTTGTACCTGTGATACTTTTTTGGTTGGTTTTGTTGTTCTTTCTGTATCTCTTTCTGCAGTTGTAGAAGCAGACTCCGAGAACGTTATCTTGAACTCTCTTTTTCCTCTGCTCTGTTTTTATCACCTTTTCTCCCTTTTAACATGCTGCCTCATCTTTCTTCTTCCTTTCTTCCTCTTTTACCTTTCTGTTTCTATTTCCATTAAACCTGAAATAATCCTAAAAATAATAACCAATAAAGTTTTTTGCTTCAGTATCAAGCGGAGCACTATAGCCATAGCAGTAATGCTCCACTTGTGAAAGTAAATCTGTTGGGTTCTCTTTGGCACTAAGGAAGCTACTCTTAGTGCTACACCTCCAGACAGGACACGTTAAAACAAAAAATACCTTGTTTCTCATTGCTTTACCTTGTTTTTTAATCACAGGCTCCAGTCTCCCTAGAGTGCTTCCACTATCTGGGGTGACCCATGTTGAAGCCCTGTTCGCACACACACCTGGAGCGTCGGAAGGTGCTGGTGGAAATTTAGGAGGCGGGGCTTGCTTACTTCACTTCCTACCCGGGGACAAGATCACCCTGCTCATCTCGGAGCCCAGAGACGGGTGGCACTACGGTCAAAACGAACGCACCGGACGGTATGAAGTGCTGCTGTTTAACAAAAGGAACCGTGTACAACCATGCAGTTCTGATCTGACAAGTCAAAGCATTTAAGAAAGATTATTAAATGTAATCCAGAGTGCTTAGAGTCAGTAGAATAGAGTCATGTTTCACATGTTTTTGTGGCACCCTTTGGACTTGGCCTCCCTAAGCAATAAGCCATATTGCTCATATGTTCGTTAGAAAAACCTCCTATGCTGTTTGGTTTGTCTGGCTGCCTAAAATATTCCATTTTTTTTTTTTCAGGAAAGGTTGGTTCCCTTTCTCCTACACCCAACCACAACACAGCAGAACGGATCGCCTTGAAGGGTACGCCGGAATTTCCTCGCTCCTGTTCACTTGTTTCTATTTTCAGTTTAGCAGCAATATTTTGTAGTTTGTAGATATGTGTTTGGTTCAAAACTATTATTAGTCCTCTTGATGTCAAACCTCTTCCTTACATGATATCTAAGCATCTTTCACACAGAGGCGCAGAAAACCAGGACGTAACAGATTTAGGTTCAGTTTATCTTCTTGTCGTCTTCTGCCCAAACCAATCTTACCAATTTCCAAAAAAGCAGAAAGTTTGTTCATGACTTCACTCAAAGTCAACATTTCTTCAGTTTTATTCAGATGTTTGTCTTTCTTTTCTCTCCATTTGACCTTCCTCTGCAGATCTCTCCTTTTATCTAAGGCTAACAGCACCAGCACCGGACAGCTTGACAAACTAGTGTCTGCAGGTCTCCCCGCCCTCACCCCTGAGTCTGAGGAGGAGCGCTCCCTTCCTCCTCAGAGGGTCAGCACCTTCCGCCCGCGGCCCTACAGCATGGCCGACAGCAACAAGGTGAGACACTTTTAAACTTGTGGAAGTGTCCTCATAGAGTCATGCCTTAATGAGATTCATGTTGTAGACGACTGACTGCTTTCCTCTGGTTTGCAGATCACGTCAGATTTAACGGCTTCCCCACCATCGCCCACCAGGTAATTTTTTAAGCAACTTACAGGAGATACGAGAAAACCTCATAAGAAAAGAACACAAAATGCTTGGACTTTGTGAATTACTGTTAATTTGGTGAGGAAAAATAACTTCATAAAGTGAAAGCATACAAGGTAGTCAGTTCTTTGCAGTCCTTTCTCCTTAGTTATAGCTCCAAGGCTATTGGGGTATATCTCTACCAGCTTGCACATCTTGTGACATGTTTCTTTTTGCATGTTTTTAGAGCAAACTAGCTAAAGCTCAATCAGATTTCATGGATAATCTGTGAACGCTGTTTATTTGCTGCAGATTCTCCAATTTAGGTCTATACTTTGCACTGCAAAAACGGAACTAGAAATAAGTAAAATGTTCTTAAAATCAGTGTATTTATCCTTAATTTAAGCAGGTAAATAATCTGATTTGCCAATGGAATAAGATTTTTGCACTTAAAATAGGAACAATCATCTCCATCATCTTATTTCAAGTGCAAGATGTCTAATTATCTTATTTTAGGGATCAAAATACTCATTCCATTGGCAGATAATCGTATTTACCTGCTCAAATCAGGGAAAAATACATTAACTTCAAGAACATTTTACTTATTTTTAGATCCATTTTTGCAGTGTGACTGGGCTGTTCTAACACAATAATTATTCTATTACAGCTCTGGCTATATGTTTGGGGTTGTTGTTGCATCCTTGGAACAAGCTGTCAGAAGGAACATCTTTCTTTATTAATTTAAAATGTGACTATCAGGAATGCTCATGGTCCTGAACCCAGGAATACATATTATCCCCTTTTCTGGTGACAGCATCCTCTCCTCTTTCTTCTTGTACTTCTTTCTCCTTTTTTAAAAAAAAGAAAGGAGTGGTACAACATTTCCCTCTCTTTGTCTAAAGTGAGTAGGGGTTGTAACAAACATTTTAACTTTTGTTAATTGAAAAGCACATAATAAAATAAAAAGAACATATTTAAGTGGGCTCCATATGGCCCATATGAAAACCCAGCCCCAGCTGTGTGTTTGTGTGAGGGTATATACCTCTATCTATCTATCTATCTATCTATCTATCTATCTATCTATCTATCTATCTATCTATCTATCTATCTATCTATCTATCTATCTATCTATCTATCTATCTATCTATATATATATATCTATCTATATATATATATATATATATAATATATATATATATATATATATATATATATATATATATATATATGAGACCCAAGACCAAAACATACATTGTGAGAGGGCAAGATTGGCCAATACTGATTCTACTCAAGATAAAACTAGTCAAGATAAAACTTTCCATATTCCTTTCAGAACGCCTGTAACCCTGCAGTTAGTTTTCTATGAGTTCCCTCCATCAAATGCACTGTCTGAGTGTACCACCTCACATTAGCTAACTGGATGTTCATTGCTTCCTTGTCGCAGGCCTAATCCATTTGCCCACATCCGATTGAGAAAAACCGTCACCAACGATCGCTCGGCTCCCATTATCGAGTGAGCGCAGCAGCTTTTGGTGATCCGTAATCAGTTCAGCAATCCTCAGGTTGACTCCTGGAAACGGCACACTGTTTACAAACTGTGATTAACTTTTCTCATTTTTTTTTTTCTGAGTTGAATCGTGTAAAACATTTATTCCCAATGTTTAAAAAAAAAACCATGTATTTTAGCTCAAAGTTGTTTATGTGATTTCAATTTAACTGTAACACCTGAGATTTCAGTATGAACGAAACGTGTTTATTAAGATAAACTGTACATTTGATGGTTTCCTTGTGTTTCAGAGCATCACGCTGCATCTTATTAGGAAAAAAAAAAAAAGTGGCTAAGCTGTCCTGGTTGGCTCTGAGATGTGAAGGGTGCCTTTTGTTTGTTCTGTGTTTTCTTTTTATTGTGTGCCATATTCACAAAAGTGTTTGAATTCTGATGAATTATGGACTGGATCCTAAAGAAAACGGTTTTACACGTTTCTCACGGAAGTATTATTGGGATAAGGACAGGCTCCTTCTCTACTGCATTTTATTTTTTTTTCCCACAAAAGCTTCTATGTTTGTTGCATTTTAGTGAAGGTGGATATTTAAATGCAGTTGATGTTTTTGTTTTATTTTACAAAGCTAATTGATTAGATGAAGCACAGGACATATTTTAATGAAACTGAGACAATGAGTTGATATATTTGTTCGTTTTGATAACCATGCGTACAAAGTGACTAAATGCACAATTCCTAAAACATAATGCCAGTTAACTCTAAAATGTCTGCTGCTGTAACCATTTCTATTTGTTTTTGTTAGTGAAGGCATTCTGATTTACTTTAACTTGTTACCTTAAATCAGGATATAAAGAGCAGAATCTCTTTCAACATTCTCTTTAATCATAACAATTTGGCTCCAATACAGTATTTATAAACTCATTTGCTGTGAAGGTTAATAGGAGACGGTCTGGAATGTGATGTTAAAAAGTAAAGTGCTTTTTTTTAGTTTGGAAAGGTTAATAGTTTAAAGAATGAGGAGCTCACATGCTTAGTCTGTGGATTTTACATCTTGATTCCTTTTCAGACCTGAATCTAAAGCTCTTCCACCATCTATAGACTAGCTGATTGTTGATGCGTGTTAACGAGCCCGACTGAGCAGAATCTTAAAGAGTGATGTGAAAGCCGAGAAGGGGGACATGACTGAGCTCACTGTGGAAGTGTTTTCAATGAAAGTGAAGGAGAAAGCATACAGGAAGTTGACCTGTGTCTGAGCAAGTGTTGGTGTTAAACTAAAGACGTCTGAAGTCATATTTCAAGATGTGTGAGAATAAAAACACGCTTTGTGCAAAGTGAAATTATGTTTCTTTTCTATATTCAGTCTTTGTTATCTTGCAGCGCCTTAACGACTGTACGTAGCAATAATTAACAGCACAAAATTATTTTGTTGCAGCAAATAATGCAAGGATTGCCTCCCATTCTACTTTTAGAGACTCTAGGAACCACCAGCAGACCTGCAGCCTGAGAGCGAAGTGCTCTGTTAGGAACATACGGGGTAATCAGAGCTCTGATATATGATGGAGCTTGATTATTAAGGGCTTTATACGTTAGAAGAAGAATTTTAAATTATATTCTTGATTTAACAAGAAGCCAATGAAGGGAAGCTAAAATTGGAGAAATATGATCCCTCTTGTTGATTTTCATCAGAACTCTTGTTGCAGCATTTTGGATCAGCTGAAGACTTTGAACTGCATTTTGTGGACTTCCTGATAGCAAAGAATTACAATTGTCCAGCCTTGAAGTAACAAATGCATGGACTGGTATTCTGAATGCAGCTTCACACTGCATTCAGTCATTCACCCATTCATGAACACATTCACACGCTGACAGTGGTTCAGTACTTCATAGTAGTTCACCATTGAAGTCCCCTGCAAAACAAACCATTACT
The DNA here is from genome assembly GCF_011125445.2 of Fundulus heteroclitus. Taxonomy (NCBI): domain Eukaryota; kingdom Metazoa; phylum Chordata; class Actinopteri; order Cyprinodontiformes; family Fundulidae; genus Fundulus; species Fundulus heteroclitus. The sequence goes on from NC_046363.1 coordinate 26,922,410, forward strand.
ATACTGCCCACAGAATTTGTAGATTTTTTAGGACCCTATAGCTGTGTGAAAAGCTTCACGATTTAATATTTTATTGCAGATGCATACTGAAAAAATCTAAGGTACATTTATTTAGAGGGGGAAATGATAAGTTGGAAATATAATAATTTTAAATCAACCTACTAGTGAAACCATAAGTCACCCTTGCAGTCAATACTTTCCACAACCCTCTTTGACAATATGACAACATTTAGTCTGCAATAAAACCTCCCAGTGTTGGAGCATACAAAAAGAAGTTGTATTTTTGTTTTGTAAATTTACACATTCTACCTAAATTGTCCAGAGTTCTGGATCCTCTCTTATACTATCTTCTCTTGAACTAGCTCTACATGTTTTCTATCGGATTTAGGTTTGGAAACTAAGGTGACCATGAAAGAAGGTAAGTTCTGTGTTTTTTGTTCTTTTATTTAATTTTTTTGTCCATAATATCTGGAACATATTCCTGTTTAAAGACCCATTGATGACATATTTTCAGTTTACTGGTAGTTTCCACCAACCTTTTCTTGGAAATATCCCAGTTTTTAATGCCATACACTCCAATAAGGTTCCAGAGAAAGAGGACCACAGCATCACAAATCATCAACCGAACTTAACAATGGCTTTCTTTCACACCGAAGGCATCTGGAGTATTAATGCCTAAAAACTCACAATAAATTCACTCACAGTCTCACCTGACAAAAAAGCACATGGTTCTGGAGAAAGGACCTGCAGAGTTGTGCAAACTCCACACTTTTATGTTTGTGATGGACAAAAGAAGTTTTTCTCTGGCGTCATTCTCAAAGCACTGGTTGGCATGTAGCTTGGGTTTACTCTCGTGAAGAGTTGGCGACCCCAAGAGGCCACTCTTTGTTGCTATTTTTTTTTTAAATGATCATTGCTCTACATGCTAGAATTATAAATTTAGGTCTTCGTCAAGTCTTGCGTTCAATAGATAAAAGACATGAGTCTCTGTGTTATGTCCTATTTATCTTTCAGTAAAGCAGGAATTCATGGAGAGCTTGATCAACTTGAATTGGAGATCATGTTTTGTTACATGTATTTAATACAAATTTTGTTAAGGGAACAAAATAATGCTGTCACTGGGGATTTCTGAATTCAGATTTTTAATTCCCAATGAAAAAAATGGATTCAAATGGGATGTTTCTAAAATTTCCATAGAGAAAGTATCTTACTGCAATAAAGATATATTATTTGTTCTAAGGATTTATTATACATTTTATCAAAATCATCAGTAAATTTGTTAGGGTTTTTTTTTAAAGCGGAGAGATAACGACCTGTGTTAAATTTAACTGAAAATGTTTTTCTGAAGCTTGTTTTTCCACGTTTCTTTAAATATGTTGGTACAACAAGCATCCTGTTAATCATGTTCGTTTCCCCCCCTCCCCACTGCAATCCATCTGTAAAGGATAAGAACTACTTTGCAGCTTAGCCTGGACACTTTAAAATATTGTTTTTCTCTTGTGAGGCTTAGTGGGGGCGGGGCTGGGTGGAAGTGGGGGCCCAAGTTAGATTAGTGCACTTTCATTTGAAGAAAGTTGCAAAGACAAAGATGGTGATTGTTACGTTGGAGTTTAGTGCACCAAATCTATAACAAGATTTTTTTTTTAGATTAACCCTAAATTTACTATAATTATCATTATAGTAAAGGACAAAATATCAACACTCAGAAAGATGGTAATTATTTAAACCAAATATATTTTAACTTAGTTTGGTATTACATGTTGAAGACAACCTCTATCGGGTGCATAAATTCATGTGAAAACAATGACATAGTGAGAACTGAAATCTGGGCAAAAAAAAGGGACCTGAAAACAGCAAATATCTGTAAAAAGGCACCATATATCAGTAAACTAATAGTTTGTCTGCAGGGGTCAAAAAATGTTTGATTGCAAAATCCCATACTTTTCCAGATTCCCTTTCTAGGGTAATCTGCCTTTTTTAGCCAGTTTCTATGGATGCAGAACTGTACTAAACTTAAATCTAGTGCCACACAAACAAAAGGCTAAAGGGTGGTTCAGCAGATGGATTAATAAATTCATACTTTTTTTGGACTTGGATGTTTGATTACAAGCCTCCATTCACCTCATCAGTTCAGAAACACAGTGCTAAAACCTGGTAGTTCAGCTCTTATCTTCTACTCTTGGTGTTTCTTTAGTGCTAACTTTAGATTAGACTGGTTTGCTCTTCCTTCTCCTTTTTTCTTGTCATTGCTATAATTGTGTGTAACCGTTCGTGTCTTGCTACTGTCACACCCAAATTTCCCCACTGTGAGACAATAAAGGACTTCTTATTCTTATAGTACATAGTGTAGTCCTGTCAATCTGTCGAATACTGAACACATCAATCCGACAACAAGTCAAATTAAATAGTATCTTTACTGTAAGACAATTACAACTGGGCAAACTGAAGAGGAGGACAAACAGGAGGAGCTACAGGCCTTTGATTCATATTACATATTTTTAAACCATTCCAAGCTTCTTCCTTTGGCTTCGCATGGATGTGAAGGAACATCGGGCATGTTTCCGTCATCCCTCACGGGAACTGCAAAGGAACAATTAAGAATCAGACACGAGCATTGACTCATACATTCATATCGCAAGAGCTCGAAAAATGTAACCACCTTTGTGAAATAACGGGTGACATAAGAGAGTTTACCTGGGTAGGTGTACGGTACGATTGAATTCATCATTGCTGTGTATTTTGTATAGGGGCTGACGAAGGGAAGGACCATACCTGAGAGAATACATGATATACTGCGTCAGTGTGCGTTGTACACAAGAATTGAACTAAAAGGGGGGAACCTTGAGTCAGTGGGTGGAGTATCGGAAGGTTGTGGGTTCAATTCCATCTGCCTCTCGGCAAGGCATTTAGCCTCAAGTTTATCGAGCTGCATGAAGGCATTTGTTTTAGTGGGTGAATGTGGCTGTAGCGTATAGTCCATTTACACAAGCAGAAAATAACTTTTAACACAGTTATAAAGACTCAAATCATCACTGTTTGAATTCAACACTAGTTATAAACAGGTGTGCATTAAGCAACATCATAAACTACACTGGATAAAAAAATAAAGTTCTACAAGAGTAAAGAGAAAATAATATTACAAAGAAACTAAAGCTTTTTTTATTATTATTATTATTCAATTGTGTTGTACAACCCAAGTGAAATCCTGAGATATTTTAGGCCCCATTGAAGGTGGCGATGTTCTGAAATTATTTCTCTTGCTCTTATTTTCTTTTCCATCACAAAATCTGTCTTTATTTTTTTCTTTTACAGTGGTATACCCACTGTAGTTTATGATGAAAAGATTCCTCGCAGGTTGTGTTGCTGGACCATAAACACACAGTGTTTTGAGGAATTTGATTTTATTTTATTTCTTAGTGTGCTGTGAAACGTGATCATAGGCAAAAATGGCAGGATATTATGTAACATATTTATAATTAAAAAACGTGAAGATTGTCTTTTAATCCCGATTATTTTAGTTCGAGTGACACAGCCTACGTTTAATTTTATTAAGAATGTAGGTTTTAACCAAAGCTGTAGCAAAACTTGTAGCAGTACAATGGGGGGATCGGTCAAAAAAGACCTGAGTTTGTTATGTTTATTCAGTGCAGCACAGATGAGCTTCCTGCTTACCTACAAGGCCGATACCACAGGCGACCGTGATGACAGGCTCCTTATTCCAAGCATTTCTCAGGAAAGCTCCGATTCCTGCAGGGAAAAAAAAACAAAAACAAGGAAGAGTTTAAAACCCGCCTCAACCGCGGTGTGGCTAGCAAAATTAGCTCATGTTAGCAACACATTCAAGGTCACATTTCCCCTTTTTCTTTCCAAGGCTTATCTTTCTATTAAAGCCAAGCCGACGTGATGCTCCTCTTATTTCTAACACTTAATGTATCAATGGTGGGAACTGGAGGCACATTGAAGCTCGGTTTGTTGATTACAGTGTAGGAAAAGGACCAAATGAACACGTACCTGCCATATTGTCCGGTGCAGCTTCAGCAACCGCGAGTGTTCATGGGAAATGTAGTAGACGAAGGAATGACGTACAATTCCTGCGTCAGTCGCACGTAAACACAGGGCGAGGTGAGATGGAGCTTTTTTTTGGCTACTCTTATTGTTTTAAATAGGCTCAAATGGATTACTTTGTTAATTATTAACTCTCAGTGGGGTATCCGGGTAGACAGCAAGGGGTTTATGAAGTTTGTTAACAAGGTTAAAGGGGAAAAAGTGTTTATAAGCGAGGTTTTCTCAGCAGCGGCTCAGCAGTCATCAGTGTTGCTGAATTCAGCTCAGCTATTATCTGACATTGTGCTTTTACTGCCATTAACCGGGATTTATAGAGTAAATGCAGAATTATTTTTCTAATTGGGCTGACTCAAGTTGGTGCTAAACTCGGTTTGCCTACATCCTTGGCTTTAAGTGATGTATCTTTCAAAAAAAAAAAAAATCAAAACAGCTTTTATCACGGATTGTTTTATTTTGTTATCCTTCAGATGATGGAGGACTTCTCTGGGTTGGCCCTGCCTCCTCTTTTTGGAGGACACATCCTGGAGGCTGAGCTGGAGCCTGGTGGTGTGGAGCTGGGACCAGGAGAGGTAATGATGGATCACACCGCCTTGAAAAAAAACCCATCCACCCTCCTAAACTGTTCCGCATTTAAGTCACATTACAGCCAGTGCTGCACAATATCTAATCGCAATTTCTAATTGTGCAACGTCATATCATGATGATGGAAAAGACAGCAAAAGGTGGCGACAGGGTGATTGAATTGCAATCGATATGATAATATTAGAATGTTTTTTTTCTAGCAACTGGCAGCTAGAAGCAGAACATTTGTGTATTTTTACTGGGGGCACAATTTTATAGACCAACACAAAGTACTACCTAGTTGTGAGCTGAAGTGAAATTGACTCATGTTTTTTCAAATTTCATTTCAGATAAAAATCTGAAAAGTCTACTATGCATTTGTAGCTATCTTCCCTGAGTCAATACTTTGTAGGAGCACCTTTAACAGCTAAACATTTCAAGCTCGCTGAGACTGGGTAAAGACCATCTGTTAAAGACAATTTTCTAGTCTTGCCACAGACTCACAGTTGAATTTCAGCGTGGATTTTGAGCGAGCCCTTCTAACACATGACCATACCTTGATCTAAACCAGCTTGAGGCCACTGTAGAGTCGAATGACATGCATTTGAGGGATTTCAGCTATTTGATTAAGGTGTTATAGAGCAGGGATTTATCTAAAAATTGCAGAATAGCAACTCTGGACTGGGCCTGAATTTGGACATTGCTGGTTTAGATGAAGGCATTGTACTTCTAACCAGGGCTTTGAACCGGTTCAAGGAACGAAAATGAAAACCGGGAACTTTTTGTATTTTACAGGGAACAGAAACGAAACCGGAAACGTTATTATTGTTTATGTTCTGGAACTGGAACAGTTATTTAAAAATAATGGTAACCGGTTAATACCGGTTTTATTTCGTTCCTCAAAGTTTTCGTTGCCTAATTAACTAAAAAAAAAAGTAATTATTTTCCTGCGCACGTTACCATGACGGCTGAGGTTCACTTCCTGTGTGACATCACATCACACATTCGCTGACTGAATGGAGAGAGAGAGCGGTGTCTCCACTAGAGCTACACATCTTAAATAAGAGGTCAATTACGATCCATTGTTAAGTAAAACACTCATTCCAAACACAATATCAATAGCTGGTTCAAGCTGGATGAGAAAGATGTGACATAATTCTATAGCATTAAACAGCTGACAGGAACGAAATTAACCGTTCCGGGAACAGTATTTTTTTGTTCTAACCGGTTCGGGAACGTCAATTTATTGGTGGAACTCATAACCAGAAACGTTATAATTCCGTTTCTGTTCGGAACGAACCGATTGGGGAAAAAAATCGGTTCAAAGCCCTGCTTCTAACTGTATGTTCAGGGTTGTTGTCCTGCTGGAAGGTGAGTTTCTTGCCCAGTCTCACGATTTTTGTGGCCTCTAACAGGTTTAATTCCAGGATTTTGTTGTATTTGGCTCCATCCATCTGGAAAACCCCCAGAAAACTTTAAACATCTATTAATCCAATTCAGTTCAATTTTATTTATATAGCACCAATTCACAACACACATTTACAAAGTCAATTCAATCAAATCATACAAACAGATGGGTCAAAAAAAAAATTCTATCTAAGGAAACCCAGCAGATTGCATCGAGTTTTAACAAGCAGCATTCACTCATCCAGAAAGAGTGTAGAGCCACAGTGGACAGTCGTCTCCATTGTCGTTGGCTTTGCAGCAATCCCTCATACCGAGCAAGCATGAAGCGACAGTGGTTCTGCAAGAACTAAAGCAAGGTGATTAGGAGCAGGAAAGACTAGTCCTGGACAAGTAAAGATGAAACCCCTGCAAACTGTTGTCGTCAATTTTCTTTATATAGTACATTTAAAAACATTACAGTGCTTTACAAGGTAAATGAAAACCAGCTTAGACGGTATGTAGATTAAAATAAATACAGACAAGTGCAACAAATTACAAGTACAGTCTAAAACAAGTAGACATCCCAGCATAAAAGAGCTGAACTGATGTAGAAAAAAGAGTTTTTAGGCAGAATTTGAAAAAGTGTACAGCTTGGTGTTTGAATATAATTTTGTTGCAGGATTATTCAAAGTCTAGGTGCCGCAGTAAAAATCCCAGTCCCCACTTGTGCTCCAGTTTCAAACTTGGCTACACCACCAGCATCTGACAGGATGATGCCAGTGTTCTCCTGTGTGTTAATGTTTAACTTGATGAATTGAAGACTATCTGCCTGATAAAGGTCTATGACTGAAATGTTGCCTATTAGATTTTCCAATTTTAACAGTTGGAGAAATTTTGTTTTTTGTTAGCTCTTTATCCATCTTCCCATGAGCTGTGTCCAGCCTCCCTACCCCTGATGCTTCCACCTCTGTGTTGAATCGGGATGGTGTGTTCAGGGTGTCCATCTGACTGGTTTTATTTGGTGGTATCAAAGTAAAGGGGGCCGAGTATGAACACACGGCACAGCTTGCTTTAACAACTTCCTGGCTACAAACAATAACTTCAGAATGCTGCGCTTGCTTTTAACCGCTTAGCTTTAACATGTTAACATTCATTGTGTAGATTAGTCCCTTCTGGAGTGACATGGTTTTGGTTGTAATTTTTTTTTTCAGGTGGAGCTGGACCCAGATCCAGGAGGCAGTGAGCTGCTTGAGAGCACAGCTCAAGAAGACGAAGAGAGGAGAGCTCTCGACAAAAGGAAATGTGTGTCGCTGAGCAGGAGGTGCTTGGAAATTGAACAGGTGTGCGTAGTGGGTTTGTGGGTCACTTTGCAGCGTGCACACTTCCTGAATGCTTTTCTTTTGAAATGTGAATCAGGAGTCAAGTGAGTTTAGAAACACACACAGGGCCATATTCAAGACATTTTTTCTAGGTATGACACTAAACGGGCTTGTTAAGCATTTTCTGTACGGTTTTGTTCCACATCTTTTTATTTTTGGTTTGAATCATAAAATTCAAAATAATAAAATGAAATAGAATTAAGCTTCTGATGAACATGTTGCTTGTTTGCCCTTTATGATACCCTTTAAAACACCTACTGATCTGTGTTGTGTTCAGGTGAACCAGAAAATCCTGAATCGCCTTCACCAAGTGCAAAGAATTACACGACGTTTGAAGAAAGAGAGACGGTACAAAACTTCATGTCGATGTCTATCTGACGTTTTTATACTTTGTTGTAGGACCTTTCCAGCCGGAGGCTTACCTGAAAGCTCTGCTGATCTTCACAGGTTCCTGATGAAAACTTTGGATGCCCATGGAGATGATTACAGAAATGCCCAGCTCACCATAATGCTTGAAGTAAGTATTAAAGAGATGAAGTATTGCAGAATTGAGATGAATTTAATAAATCCATCCATTTTCTGACCCGCTTAATCCCTCATGTGGTCGCGGGGGTTGCTGGTGCCTATCTCCAGCGTTCCAGAAATACATAAATTAGTGAAATATTGTTGAAACAATAAGAAACAAACTAATCCGGGAGAATATAAATTCATATCTTGTTTATTTTACTGCAATTCATTTCTATTTTAATTTCAAAAGTTCTTGAGTTGTTTGTATTCTGCATCATAAAATGCTTTTGTGGGCATTCCTTCACTAAAGTAATTACTATTTGTTAAAACAAGTCTTTTTGTCTTCCTATGCTATTTGATTTAAAGCTCATCTTTGACAATATATTTTTCTCATAGTCCCTGGGAAACATTGGAATTGCCAAAAAATTTACCGTATACTATGAATAAAATATTGTTGCTTACATGGCAATTTGAAGCAAAAACGCTGTAACGTAATTAACACAAAACCATCCCTCGTCAGCCTTAACAAAACACAAATTGTTGTCATATATTTGTCTTGAAAATTTCATTCGCCTGCTTGAATGCTATTGAATTTGTAAATACTCCATTTGCTTTAGGATGAGCCCGGAGCCCATTTGGATACTGGTGCCGCAGTCGAGGAGGAAAGACTCAATGGTTTGTCCAGCTCCTCTGCAGCTCTACATCATGCAGCCGGGCCGAAGAAGAAGAAGCACAGAATTCCTCGGCAAGAAAAGGACAAAGAGCAACAGGTCAGTGAATGACTAAGTGACGTCCGTTATCGATCCCCGTTGGACGGTTTCCTGCAGGTTTTTTGAATCCCCCCTGGTCCAACCGAGCTGATTCAAAGGGGTGAATTATCTCCTCAGCATTGTGTGAGAGTGTGCGTTCACCCTGGACAGGTTGCCAGTTCATCACAGAGACACAAAGGATAGGCAACCACTCAAACGCACTCATACCTAAAGCCAGCTAAGAGTAACCAGTTAACAAAAGTCATGTCTTTGCAATGCGGGAGGAGGCCAGAGTACCCGGAGAGAACCCACGCATGCGCAGGGAGAACATGCACACTCCATGAAGAATGGAATTGAACCCAGGACCTTCTTGTTGCAATGCAACAGTGCTACCAACTGCACCATATATGAATATATTAGGGTGACATCTAAAACATGTAGAACACCAGTCCTTGAGGACTTTAAACACACACGAGTGGAATATCTCCACTGTTTTTTTAGGTTACTCAAAGATTCAGAGAGATTTTAAAAACCTGACGGTGTTGAATAAATCACATCATGACTAAAAACATTTCTGCCTTTTTTTTTTTTTTTTTTCTCCAGATTGAACCCGACGTGTCTATGTTGGCAGAGACTCAGTTTGGAGAAATGCCGAGCCCAACGTCTCTGTCACACTGACCGGTGCCCAGGATATTTTTCTTCAGCTGTTCATTGGATGATTTGCACTGTTTATTGATTCCCTTCAAGGAGCCACACAGATGGACAAGAGGATACAACTAAATAGAACACAAGTCCACATGAATATTACAAATTTATTTATTTATTAGGATCAATTATTAAAATTTATACTTTTCTTTTTGAGTATTGGCTATTGATATATTAAAGTTCATGTTTTTAACTGTTAAAATAACTCAGTTGAGCAATCTGAAATCGACTGATACAAATTCACCTGTGTTTGTCCTTTTGCCACGTTCGATGTTTGAAAGGTAAAGGCTAAACTTAGGATGTGAGGCCTTCAACCTGGCAGTGGTTAAATATCAGGATGATGGGGTTCTAAAACTAAAGCAAATCACCTTTAGATTCCTGTTGGCCAAGTATTTGTGCCCCATTAGGAAACCGGCCTGAAGGAACCCAGTCAAGTATTTTTTTTGTGGCCTTGTCAATCACCGCTGTATCTAACTTTGTTTTTGTCTTTTGTCTGGTAAGTTCCTCACGCTGAAACATACCCACTGGTTCAAAAAGCTGGAAAAAGACGGATCATAAAACCAGTAATAAAAATATGATAGTTGATTTAATTTCTTCTCGTCTGTTTTTTTTATTACACGCTTAAAGGGACAAAAAAAAAATCCTACATGACTGGTAAGCTTGTCAAGAGATACGCTTCGCTGGGGTTTAGGTTCTCCTGTATCTAAAGGAGATGAAGTGGTTCAGGCCCCTCAGGACTGATTATTTTTCAGATGAAATCCCCACCTGAATGTGATGATAGGTGCTATGAATGGTGAAATAGGGCTGAACATCAATTTCCTTTATGAGTGGCTGATGCTTACTGTACAGATGCATTTTCATAGATTTATCATATATCATTTATTTCAGTAACTCAATTCACTGAGTGAAATGCATTGTATAGAACAGCTAACAGGCTGATGTATTTAAGCCTTTATTTCTGTTAATTATGAAAATAAATGACTTAAAATATTCCGTAAGACAAAAAAACTGTCACAGAAATGTTGACTTAGTTAAAAGTATGTTTATTGCTTGATTGTTTTCAAAAAATGCTTTTAATCTGACAAATGCGCCTCATTGGGACAGGTATTCTGATGTAACTGTATATGGGATTTTGTAAAGAAAGACGTTCACAGCTGAGAACCTGCAGCTCTTGACCTACATCCGGCTTAGACAGTTTTGAAGTGCCTTTCTGTGGTTTTCAAAAAAAGTGCAACAGTAAAATCTTTTCATGTCTAAAGATGCTATTTAAGAAGGCTAACTTTAGCGGTTTTTCCACCTAGCTCTAAAGATTATCTCCATAGATTCAGTGCAGCAGTACAGCAGCTCTTATGGTACAAGAGAAACCAAACCAGCAAATCCACTTTGCACAGAGCTCTCTGTCATGTGTTCAAAATGTATTTGATTTGATTGTCAAGTGTTTATGTTAATTGCCTGTTATTAGCCTCCCAGCACTGCAGCCTTTCATTAAAATCCACTAAAGAGGGGGATTTTTTTTCCCATCTCAAGGCAGAGAGCTCGGGACAGTGATGTTTTGTATCAATATACAACTCTGCAAAATACATGTCTTGACAGTATTTCCAATTATATCCTGCTGCTGAAAAGATGTAGTCTAAATGTGTGATGTATTTAACCCCCTTAGGTGGTACTCAGGGGCTCTAGATAAATGTTATTTGGTGGGAACGGGGATCAAAATAGCTTTTTCAGTAGTAAACATTGCAGATTGCTATTACAATGCAATATGATCCAATCTAGTTTATGGCCCACTTTGGGGAATTAGTTTTAAACTTTGTGGTCTTTAAATAACTGCCATCACAAATCTCAATAAAAGAACTATCAAAGCAAATTTACATCTATAAGCTTAATCCATCGCTGAGATAGGCCTACATACATTACACGTCTATCAAGGGGGGAAAAACGCGGTCAAATTTGAAGATGTTAATACGTTTTTTTAAATGACTTGAACATTTTCTGATTTTTTTAATTGTCTCTTTTAGGGGCTCCCAGCTTTCTACAGTTGATAAGAGCACATATTGCAGAACCATCACCTTCATAGGAAATGGGATCAGACCCAGCAACTAGGACACTCAATTTGGTTCCCCATTCTCAGATATGCCGTATATAGAAAAGTATGTTAATTAATCAATCAGGAAAACAAGCAAGCAATTCTGGCCAATATGATCCATATACACACTTTACAAAAATATTATAATGGTTGCTCAAATATATTACTTTTGTAATGTCTTTTAAACTTTTCCTAAAAGTATGTAAAGGTGTGGACTTCAAATATAAATTCCAATTGATTTCTTTTATTCATAATATCAACGGCATTTCAACCAAAATAGTTACTGAAATCTTAAAGAAATGATTAGATGTGACAATGATCAGAAATGGTATTAGACCAGTGAGAAAAGAGAATCAGTCGATCATCAGTCATCCAACAGCGCAACCAATGGCCGCTCTCCAATCTAGCGGATGTGCTCCGGCGACAAACGTGACTGGTGTCCAATCAGATCTTGTAGAATGGGTTTAGGGCGGGGCCTAAACGTGGAGGTGGGATTTTAGCTACCGTCCATCTTCAGCTACATTACAGTGAGCGAGCCTGTCGAAAAGAAAATATATTTTTGGAAGTAAAGAAGATTTTCTGGAATTAGTTTTGGCTTTATCTGAAATAAGACAAACGAAAGCCCATACCCTAGGTAAATGTCTCACACAAGTATAAATATACACGGTCGGGTTAACCCAGTTTCCCTTTTTCCTTAATTTGGCTAGCTGAGCTGCTACCTAGCATTTTAGGTATTAGCTAGCATATCGGCGATTGGAACGGTTTCTCTTATATTTTGCATTTCAACACGCAAAACTATCTTTATAAAAGCTCCGATGGAGCCCAGAGTAATGATGTCTGCGTGTGAGTTAGATCAGTCATTATATTTTATGAGGTTTGTTCTGGAAAGGGATAGTTAGCAACCGAGCGAAGTGGACGAGCTAGGCTAGTATTAACGTTAGCTCCCTAGCTGGCTAATTTTAGCTGACTGCCAAACCAGTCATATTGGCTACTATTAGCGGGATCGTTTAACTTTGTGAAGTATACGGATGGAGGGGATGTCACATGTGACTTTTACTATGAATGCTCTTTAATTGTTGGTGCGGCTGTGTTATATATGTGTTGCTAATGTCAGCTGTCCGTTTAGACGGTGTTAACGTCAGTTTCAGCCGCTGCAAACCGATGCACGGCTTTTGACTTGTCTGATGGTTTCTCTTTGAATTTTGTCCAGCGAGGTGATGCATGTGTGGTTTGTTTACTCAGATCACTGTTGGACAGACGGAATGTGGAAATTGTCGTAGTCAGAGCCATGGCTGATAAAAGGAAACTACAAGGTAACTCTGTCAGTGAAACTGTCCATGCTGTCCCACAACGAGCCGCAGGCTTCGCCTTTTTTGTTGTTGCCGTTTATTTTTTGGTAAAGTTTTAGCAACTTCTGCAACCAAACTTGTGTAATGTTTTTTCATCTTTGCAGGTGAAATTGACAGATGTTTGAAAAAAGTAGCGGAAGGCGTTGAACAGTTTGAGGACATCTGGCAAAAAGTAAGAGGTTTTCCAGCTTTCTAGGACGTCTCTGCTATAATCGAAGACGTCAGATATGCAATTTTCCACTTGTTTTCCTACTTCTCAGCTCCACAATGCAGCTAACGCGAACCAGAAGGAAAAATATGAAGCGGACCTCAAGAAAGAGATTAAAAAGCTACAGGTATTATATTGCAAGTACGGAAAAGCTGATGAAAATATGAATGTTTAGAATGTGACGTTTTTTAATGCTCTGTGTTTTTTTGCAGCGATTGAGGGATCAAATAAAAACATGGGTGGCCTCGAACGAGATCAAAGACAAACGGCAGCTAGTAGAGAACCGAAAACTAATAGAGACGGTATGCTTTCTTTGTCGTATGCTCATAATACAGGGTTTTATTTGTAAATATGATTAATATTACCCCATCTCCTCTCCTTAAAAGTAATTGTTTCCAAAACAACCTGCAAATACCCTCACCGGCCACTTTATTAGGTAAATCTGTTCAAGTTCTTAACTCAAGTAGGGAATCAATGCATTCAGGTGTCTATTGGTGATGAAGACAACTTGCTGAAGTTTGTAAGAAAGGGTGTTTTTGTGACTTTTGAACATGGCATGGCTGTTGGAAAGATAGGTTGATCTGAGTGTTTCAGAAACTGCTGATCTACTGGGAAGAGTAGAAAGTTTTCAGCGAGTGGATGGAAATGCCTCGTTGATGACAGATGAGAATGGACAGGTTTGCTTGCGATGATTTTGAGGCAACAGTAGCGGAGATCGCCACTCATCACAATCAAGTAATGCAAATAACTTCTCTGAATGCAGAACGTCGGGGGCTAAATCCTTAGTAGACCTACCAATTGCTACTTCTGGTAGCTAAGAACCAGAAAATTAGGCATTTTCTTTTTTTTTTTTGTAATGTGATGAACTGTGAATTCATCTGGGATATTCAGATTCTAAAATGAGAATTAGTCTTAATAGAACAAAAGCGCGTATCATTGACTATGTTCACACTGCAGGTCTGCTCAATTACGATCTTTTGCTGAAATCAGATTTTTTAATGTTTTTTTGAGGCAGCCGTTCATATTACTATTAAATGCGACTGGCATCATGCTGCTGTCTGAATGTTTCACGACCACAAAGCGACCGACGAGCACAGATAACGTAAGGAGACGTCGTAGAGCAGCGGCACTGTTTGCAAATGTAATGATGAATGTAATTGTTTCTAGAATTGTTCAATAAAGCTTTGTTTAAAAAAAAAAAAAAAAGATCCTCGGAAAGAAAAAAACAAAAAACGTGGGTACTGGCCCGGCATCTCTCCTCGCTATTATTAGAAAGCTGTTGGGCAACGAGAGCCGACAATATTAAGATCACATCATAGCAAGACGAAGTAAGGTAAGAAGAAAGCAGCACAGCTATTGACAACTGTCTTTAATGGAGCGCTAACTGCTGCTGCTGTGTGTGGTTGTGCAGTGAGAGACGTGAAAGACGGATGAAATGCGACATGACCGTTCAGACTGAGGACGCTTTGAAAAAAAATCCGATGCATATCCGAATTAGTGCCGCACATGGAAGTGGCACAAATCAGATTTTTTGGGGTGGGTGAAAGGATCAGAATTGGGGCGTTAACACTGCCGTGAAAAAGACACATGGGTCGGATATGGGCAAAAAGATCTGATTTGGGTCGCATTTCCTACAGTGTGATCGTAGCCATTTTAGCTTGTTACCAACAGTTCAGGCAGGTGGTGGTGTAATGATGTGGGCAATGTTTTCTTGGCACACTTTGGGCCCCTTAGTAGCTGCTAGCCATTCTGAAGGCAAAAGGAATCCAACGTGGTCCTAGCAAAGTGTAGTTAAAAAAGTGGCCGGTTAGTGCATTTTGCACTGCATTTGGTGAGAGGAAAAAAATCTGGAAGATTCAGTTTCTTTTAAAAGGGTCCACTCTTGTCATTGTGATCATTTCTATCCAAAATACAACACAGTTATGGCTCAAGAAACGTAGGTGTTGTCAAAACTACATCGACTACAGTTTCCTCTTTATCAAGTTGATAAGTTTTGACACTATGCTTACTGCTACTTTGTGCCTTTCTGAAAAACCAAGAGCTTCCACCAAGAAGTCTGTGTGGCCGCCGAACTTATAATGGCAAAGTTTTTGGCTCAAAGGTTGTTACAGCATTAGATTCATCCGACGTAAAAGTATAAAGCGAAGCCGGAACCGTTGCAGACGTTGTCAGAGTGAAAAGTAATGAGCCGTAATGTGATTTTTTTTTTTTTTTTTCTTCCTGTCCTTTAGCAAATGGAACGGTTCAAAGTGGTGGAACGTGAAACAAAAACAAAAGCCTACTCTAAAGAAGGCTTAGGGCTTGCTCAGAAGGTGGACCCAGCTCAGAGGGAAAAGGAAGAAACGGGACAGTGGCTAACGGTACACCCATTATTTTCATTTATTTCTTTGCAACAATGCTTTGCCTGAATGATTGTGTTTTTTTTTTTTTTTACTGCTAGATTGATCAAAAGCCAAGAAGAGAAAAAAAATTAGGGATGAAAACCTTGACATCAACGTGAATTTCTGTCAGACATATTCATTAACGCTTCTCTCCTGGCTTCTCCATCGTCTTTAGAATACGATAGATACACTAAATATGCAGGTGGATCAGTTTGAGAGTGAGGTGGAGTCTCTTTCAGTCCAGACGCGAAAGAAGAAGGGCGATAAAGAGGTAATCTCTTCCTCTTTCTGCACTCAGCCATGACCATGCAAGGTATACATACACTCTGTGGTGATGAAAGCGTTTTGTAAGCAACCTTTTTCTTTTTTCCTTTTTCTGTTTTTCTTTCAGAAGCAAGATCGTATTGAGGAACTCAAGCGGTTGATTGAGAGACACAGGTACCACATTCGCATGTTGGAGACGATTTTACGAATGCTGGACAATGACTCAGTACCAGTGGACGCTATCCAGAAGATCAAGGACGATGTTGAGTACTACATCGATTCCTGTCAAGACCCGGACTTTGAGGAGAACGAGTTCCTGTATGACGACTTAGACCTGGAAGACATCCGTGAGAGACCCCTAAAGATAAATTCGGACGATGCTTTTCTTTCTCCAGCCGTAGTGGCGTCACCTCACGGTTTGTCTCCTGTTGTTCTTTTTGTAGCTCCGGCTTTAGTTGCCACGTCTCCATCAGGCAATGTGGAAGATGACATGTATCTCCACTCTAGCAGCACTCCCACTTCCACTACATCTTCTTCGCCCATCCCTCCATCTCCGGCCACTTGCACTGCTGTAAGTTCTGTTTTGCATCTTTTGAGCTTTGCGCTGGTGACAAAGGGATGCTTGGTCGTAAAAAAAAAAACTCCCCCCCCCCCCCTCCCACAAAAAAATGACACCTTGTCCCTCTTTTAATTATGCACAACACCTTGCAAAAGTAGTCGTACCCATTGAACTTCCTCATGTTCAGTCACTGACCAACAGAAAGGAGTGCGTACATGTGAGATGGAAGGGAAACCTGAAAATCTGACGCGCATATTTCCATTTTAGTTAGTTGGTCCTAACAGAAAATCCAGAAAGGATCCATTGGAGAAATTGGGGGAAGTTTAAGCGGTATGAAAACCTTTGCAAGGAAGGCACTGTGTTTACCCAACTCATCCATGCGCCTAACTGCTTTCTAATCCGCCGGCCGGTGTGCTGAATAAGCCTTTCAAAAGCGGTTTGTCACATCAAGGTATCTCCTCCTATAGGAGAACTCAGAGGACGATAAGAAAAGGGGACGGTCGACAGACAGTCAAGTTAGTCAGGTGAGAGGCTCTTATCTGTGCTGTGTCAGTAGCTGAAAAGTCTAGAGCAGCACTCTTCACCCTCCGTCCTGGAGACTCACGGTGGCTGAAGGCGGTCTGGCCCGTCAGGTACTCCAACGAAGCAAGTTTCCTCTGCGGGGGGGCCACGGCCGGAGACTTCTGATTTAGTTTGTACCATTTTTCCTGCATAGCTGGACTCCCGTAGTTCCAACGTTTCTTCTTATAGACCCTGCTCCTTGATCTTTGTTGTTGTGATGGTTTTCACTAAGATTATGCTGTCCTCTCGTTTTTTTTTTAGTCGCCTGTAAAGAACGGCGCCCCGTCCTTGCAATCTTCCTTCTCTTCTTCCGCCACCTCCGGGTCCTCTTCCTCCTCCTCCCTCTCCATGGCGAGTGTTGTCGGAGGCCTCCCTGCGGTTCCCCCCAGCAGCAGCCTCATAGGAAGCTTCAGCAGCGCGGTACAGCAGCATCAGCATCAATCTGCACAGCAGCAGCCGTCGTCTCAGCCGTCGAATCAGTCGCAGCAACAGCAGCAGCAGCCGCCTCCAACAAAACCCTCGGTCCCCTCAAACAACACCCCCAGCCCACCCAGCAACCAGCTTCTCCCAGCGTCCACTGCTCCCTCGCTTTCCACGCCCAGCACGCCCAGTTCAACGGCTCCCAACTCTCAGGCTGCGTCCGGGCCCGCCCCGGCATCCGGTCTGGGCCTGGGCTTGGATTTAAGGAAAGGCGGCATGAGCGGGACCAGCGGTGCCAACCAGATGCCGAGCTTAGGCCTGGCCAGCCACACCACTCCTCTAAACACGATGGCAGGCCTGATCCCCGGCTCCACCTCTGCGCTTTACGCGCACGCGGCGGCATCCGGGGGCCTGGGCCTGAGCAGCAACACCCAGTCCAGCATCTTGCCCGAGAGCAGCACTTCCATCTCCAGCTCCAGCGGCGTCACCACCAACGGCGCGGGCTCGGGGCTCAGTTTGCTCGGCTCCAGCCCGGCCCACAACTCTCTGACTGACAGTATTTTGGGTCTGGTCCCGGGGCAGAGCGTGGCCCCCGCTCCGTCGCAGGCGACCCCGAGCTCTGCCGGCTCCGCCCCCGGAGCGGCGGGCATGATGGTGGGAAACGGAGGCAGCTCCGGCGTGGTCGGAGTGAACGCTGCTCCCGCCAGGCCGCCGAGCGGACTGAAGCAGAACGGAAGCCCAAGTAGGTTCATGTGCTTGGTGTGTTTGTGACGGTTATTCAAAAAAAAAGTAAAAGAAAAAAACAAAGCAACTCGACTTGTTTTCCGTAGTTGAAGACGTTTCGCTTCCTCTCCAGGAAGCTTTCTCAATTCAAAAAGTCTGGAGTAATGTGGAGTACCAAGCTTTATACTACTGCCAAACAAAGGCCTTGTAATGGCTTAGATAACATGCAAATTCAACAGAAACAGGTCCACCCCTTAGTAATGGGCAGTCGTTAAAGCCATTAAGCCAGCAGATTGGACCACAACTGGTCCACTCCTCTGTAACGAGGAGTCGTTAGGGTCGTTATTGGCTTGGCTTAAAGGAACAATGTTTTGATCACCCGAATGAGGGTGAGAACTGAGGTGATGATTGGCCGAAATGAATCCTATAGCTGTGGCTATGGCTTCCTTCACACCCCTTCCAAACCATCTGTCTTCTTTGTCCAAAATGTGAACATTTTGGTGCTCAAAACAGTGTCCTTTGTCCTTAAGGTGTAGGTGGACACCTCAGGACAAGACTGCTGTCCCCCTACACCTTAAGGACAAAGGACACTTACTTTGGACAAAGACAGATGGTTTGAAAGGGGTGAATGAAGCCAACTACGTTAAGAGAGAAAAACCAACCTTAAACAGAGGAGGAGGCCTTAGGTCTCAAAAACTTACAACACAGCTATAGGGTTAATTCCGGCCAATCATCACCTTAATTCTCATCCTCATATGGGTGATCATAACATTGTTCCTTTAAGCCAGACCAATAACAACCCTAACAACTCCTCATTACAGAGGAGTGGACCAGTTTCAGTTCAATCTGCTGGCTTAATGTCTTTAACGACCGCCCATTACTAAGGGGTGGACCTGTTTCTGTAGAATCTGCATGTTATCTAAGCCATTACAAGGCCTTTGTTTGGGCAGTAGTATAAAGCTTGGTACTCCACATTTTGAATTGAGAAAGCTTCCTGGAGAGGAAGCGAAACGTCTTCAACTACGGAAATCAAGTCCAGTTGCTTTGTTTTTTTTACTTTTTTTTTTGGAATGACTATGACCTGATGACTGAGAATCTTCACCAGCGTTTGTGACGGCTCACTGCAGCCTTTCCTGTAGTAAGACCTTCTTCCAACTTGTCCCCCCCCACCGCCCACACTTAGGTTACAGCGCCGTAGTGGCAGAGAGTTCCACAGAATCGGCTCTAAGCACACCAAGCCAGTCACAAAGCAGCCAAACCTCATCGCTCAGTTCCTCATCGAGCCAGCCGTGAGTCTCTCTCTTCGTTTTCAAAGGTTATTTATTTTTTATTTTTTTTAAATGTTTCTGCACTGAATTACTCCCCGTTTTGCACAGGATGGACAACGGCCCCAGCTTAATTAGCTCCATCACACTGCCGCCGAGCTCGCCCTCCCCCTCCTTCTCAGACAGCACACCGGGCGGAGGGAGTCTCCTCAACGGGCCCCACTCGTACACGCAGGCCTCTGAGGGCCTCAAGGTGAGCAAAGCAAGCGCCCTTAGTTTGAGTCTGAGCTGTGTGAACGATCTGTAACTCAGAAATACAGCGTGAGGAAACCTTAACGGGTATATACCTTATTTTTTTCTCCTCTAAGTCTGGAAATGAAAACAGTGTGTGGAAAAGGTTTGAATTTCCAAGCTTTATTCCGTTTCCTAAAAAAATATTTGAGGCCAAGAGAGGAAAAAGTATCTTTTTACATGAGATTATTTTAATTTCAGGTTTAACGGCTTAAGTTTTTGCCCAACTAAGTGATCGTTAGTGTTAGTTTGGGGGAATAGAGCTGATCAAAGTTGGCCAGAATGTTGTAAAAATGCTCCAAATTACCTGGAACCTCTGGGAGTTAAAATCATGAACAAATGAGGCAGACTGCTTGTGATTTTTTTTGCCGTGAAGCGACATCTGCCACAAAGTCCTGGCCTCATAGGGCCCACTCAGTAAAATCAAACACTCAAACCTTTATTTGTCATTAATTAACTTTTAAAAAAGGAAACGTATTTCAGATCTTTGCACAGTGATACATTTTAAGTGTTTTTCTATCAATGTCAGTAATTGTGGCTTAAAAGCGTGTTTCTTATAAAACCGGAACATTGAATAAGATCTATAATGTATTTTAAGACGGCCTACTAAAAGTTTTCTTTGCGCTGAATACTTGGTGTGAGCTCCTGTTACGTCAGGAAGCCCAAAGCTGCTTTATGAATCCCTCTCTCTTTGAGCTGATGAGAAATAATTTATCTTACCAGCATATATTTGATCTTTTCTCACTTAGGAGGGTCGCAGGTGTTGCAAATGTTTTTTTTTTTTTTTTTAACGACCAATCAGTGGCGTAATGTGAAGCAGCTTGACACCGAGCCAGTTTTCCTGTGCGAAACAACCTGGTCTGAGCCAATTGAATGCGGTTCAGTTTTAATATATGAATACCAGCTGAAGGAGAGAGAGAGCTCCAGTCCTCCAGAGCTGCTGTCCTGCAGCTTGTAGATGCAGCTCTGCTCCAGCACACCTGGGTCTGCTGATCAGCCGTTAACTCGGTTCAGGTGTGTTGGACCAGAGACGGTCTAAACGCGGCAGGATGGTGGCTCTGAGGACGCCTGGACTATATCTAACTTTTTAAATTAGGGACTCCCTGGCATGTGTTGTTTTTTAGGTACTTTTCTTTGTTTCTCTGCAGATGGGTGTCAGAAGGCTAAACTCTAAGTTGGGGCTGGGTGATAAACCGATTTAATTCAAATTTACAGTTTTTTTTTTTTTTTTTTTTTTAAGACTTAATTTTTGGAAAATCTGGATTTTATTTTGCAAATGCCATGAAGAGAATAGCATGAAATTCTGAATATATGTTTAGTAAAATATATTGTCAGTATGTTGTAAAGAGGAAACTTTGTTTGCCACAATACAAGGAACTTTATTTTACTCGTTTACTTATTTTTATTTTTTTTAAGTTAAGCTTTTTAAGGGAAATCTGTTCTTAGCTCATTGTGTAACGCCACTAGCAGCAAACATTTAGTTATATTTTTCATTGTTTACAACAGCAGGGCCGCCATCTTGTTTTACAAGCATGTTTCACAGCTTGTATTTAGTTGCACTTTGAATTCAGATCAACTCCCAGATATAATGCTTTACACTAAAAGGAAGATTTTTAAAATAATTTATTTTTGTGAAATGAAAAGGGGGGGGAGGGGGGGTGATTAATTGTATTTGGTAAAATAAAATTAGAGATTTTATTTTTAATCCATGTTGCCCAGCCCTACTTTAGATGTTCTCTGTTTATATATACATAGAGATGGGAACCATCTTTTTAGTCTGAGAAGGCAAATATGACAGCAGTCACTGCTGATGGATAAACTGCACCCTGAGATTGCATTTAGATTAAGCAGGAGAGTAATTCCAGTTCAGTCAGATCATGCTTCTCTTTTCCTTCTAGTTCAAGTCTTCATGATCTTTCATCACTTTTTCTATTTCAAAAAAAGTCAGCGGCCTTGACTTTTATTTGCCTTTATGTTATTTAACCTCAGTAGCTACAGTATCTGTGTTTTTTTTTTTTTTCTCCCCTCCTCAGGCTCCGGAGCCCCTCAGCTCTCTGAAGGCGATGGCTGAGAGAGCAGCGCTGGGATCGGGATTAGACGAAGAGATCTCCAACCTGCATGTAACCGACAGAAGTCTGAACGGTCAGGCAGTATTTCCACTCTTTCTGCTAATTGTCGCCCTCTGATTAGCGCTACACGTTCTCCCCAGTGGGCAAATGTTCTGGATGAGACGACCGTAAAGTTGATTTTTAATACGACAGTTCTGTGTTTTTTTTTACATAGAAATACCTTTCTGACGAAACAAATGAATCGGTTCGTTAAAAAGTTGAAGCTTATGCGGAGAAATGGATCCATTTAGATCTATAAGTATCGCCACTCTGGTGGATCCTTTTTTATTTAAATAAATTTAAGTTAAAATTTGAGGAAAAGCTTGAAATTTCTTTGTGCAATATAGAAAGTTACATTATTAAAAGTATTTTTTTTTCCTTTTTGTTCTGTTAACCTGAGGTTAGGAGTTTTACTTCTGTGATCATGTCTAGTTTCAGAGGAAAACGGAGCATAGAACCTGACGTTAACATTAGTCCTTTATCCCCTGTTTGTAGATATCTTCTCGGGTTCGTCGGCAGCGCCCGGCACACCCGCCGCTCCTCAGCCGTCCGTGTCGGAGGTCAGCATCCCCCCCTCGCTGGGGGTCTGCCCGCTGGGCCCGACCCCTCTCTCCAAAGACCACCTGTACGAGCAGGCGATGCAGGAGGCCGCGTGGACACACATGCCGCACCCGTCGGACTCTGAGAGGATCAGGTGAGGACGCTCTCTGCGTCCCCGTTTAGTCTCTGCTTTTCTTTTAACTCATCGTCTGAGCGCCCTGAAAATAAAATGGGCTTCTGTGACTCGTTTTCCTGTCAGACCTCTTAAAAAGCAGCGCTGATGACTTTTTTTTAAATTAAAATGAGCCGAGTGACAGAAATAAATTAATCTAATCAGATTTTTCTGATGAAAAATGCAATATTTCATTTCACATGCATTTAAATTTAGCTTTTTTTTTTTTTTTTTTTTGGAGGGAAAGTTTGCTTTTTAAAAATTCTGCATTCATTGTTGTAGGAAAGTTGTCTGGATTATAATTGGTTTGTGTGACCATAACACGTTTTCTTCTAGATTATACCATGTTATTGTGCAAGAAAGGGCTGAACAACAGTAGGAAAGCATTTAATATATAAAATAAATAAATTATTTTTTTGTAATTTTTTCATAAGCAGCCTCCTCAAGAGGGGAGGCCAGATAAAACCCTTGTTAAGTCGCTTTCGAGCATGTTATTGTAAATTTACACTGCAAAAACAGACTAAACTTAACTAAAAATAAGTTGATAATTTTCTTGAATTGAGTGTATTTGTACTTTATTTGAGTAGGTAAATAAGATAATCTGCCAATGGAATAAGAGTTTTGCACTTAAAATAGGAAGTACTCATCTCTGTCAACTTATTTCAAGTGCATTATATCTAGTTATCTTATTTTAGGGGTAAAATTACTCCTTCCATTGGCAGATAATCTTATTTACCTGCTCAAATCAAGAACAAATACACTAATTTCAAGAAAATTTTACTTATTTTTAGTTCTGTTTTTGCAGTTTAGAGGGAAGTGATAAGTGGGGTAGAAAAAGACGTGCAGGCAACACGGATAATCAATTTTGGGAGGATTGTGAGGCAGCAACCGCTAAGCGTAGGATCACAAGATCTGGACCTTAGCGGGGTCAAAGTGGGGTCAGAGCTTCAGCAGCCTCCAGGTATCCAGGACCGGGGCTCCAACAGAGAGCAGCCCATCGTCAAGCCTCTCCGGAACCAGAGAGCACATCAGAAACGTCGTA
Organism: Fundulus heteroclitus; assembly: GCF_011125445.2. Lineage (NCBI taxonomy): Eukaryota > Metazoa > Chordata > Actinopteri > Cyprinodontiformes > Fundulidae > Fundulus > Fundulus heteroclitus. Next base: position 26,945,728 of record NC_046363.1, read on the forward strand.
CCTGGGCTGAGGAAGAAAAGAACCGGAGCGTCTCAGTGGTCCAAAGTCCTCGTTTCACACGAAAGTAAATGTTGCACTTTGATTTGGACCCGAATGTCCCAGAGTCTGAGTGGAGAGCAGCTGCTCAGGTTGCGTTTCGGGAACGCCACGATAAACGTAAATTCAAAATATTTCAGAAACCCAAGCAATTTAATGGAAAGGTTTATTAAAAAAAAAGTGGTATAGCTGTAAATTTAATAGGACCAAACGTTTATATAAACTTTAGGTTATTTATTAACTGTGAGCCATAATCCTCTAAATTTATACAAGTAAACCCATTAACTCTGTGTTGAATCTGTGATGTTTGAGCGTCGCTTTTTCAGGTAAACCGGCTGGAATGGACGCTTTTAATAAAATGGTTCTGTTTCCTAAGGCAATACCTGATGAGGAACCCGTGCCCCACCTTGCCATACCACCATCAGGTCCCACCGCACCACTCTGACACCATCGAGTTCTACCAGAGACTGTCCACAGAAACGCTCTTCTTCATCTTCTACTACCTGGAGGTGAGGAAGCAGGCCCTCGCTTGGCCACCTGACCTTTTTTCTTTGCATTTCTTTTTAATTTTTTTTACTCACAGCTTGATTTTTCTCTGTCTCCATCAGGGCACCAAGGCTCAGTATCTATCTGCCAAGGCTCTGAAGAAGCAGTCATGGAGGTTTCACACCAAGTACATGATGTGGTTTCAGAGGCACGAAGAGCCCAAGACGATCACTGATGAGTTTGAACAGGTACAGCTTCACTAAAACGTAGACTCCCACGTCGACGTGCTGCGCGCCGGGGTTTATTTACCGCTTCTCTCTCTCTCTCTCTCTTTCTCTCCAGGGCACTTACATTTACTTCGACTATGAGAAATGGGGCCAGAGGAAAAAGGAGGGGTTCACCTTCGAGTACCGGTACCTGGAGGACAGAGACTTGCAGTGACGCACACAGAGGGACGCAAAAGGACAGAGAGAAAAACAAAAAAACGTGCTGCTGTTGACATTCCGAGACTGAACTCCAAACTGTGGATAGAGATTGTGATGTGTAGTAGAAACCCTCTCCAGAAACGGAGACCGGCGTCTGTATAGGCTGCATCTCAATGTGAAGCCCTAGCTCCTCGTGTAGTGCTTTTTTTTTTTTTTTTTTTTCTCTTTTTTTTTTTTACTTTTTTTATTTTTTTTTGGGTTTCTCTTTTTGACAAAAACACCCTGTGGGTCCGAACAAACATCGCAGCGCTGCACGAGCTGGGACGGCTCTGGAGATCCGCGTCTGTGCCTGTCTGTGTGCACACTCAGTATGTGGCATTAAGAAAAGCCCCCCCTCTCCTCCTCCTCCCCCCCATGCATGTTTCTCATATATTTTTTTCTTCTTTTTCCGTTTCAACGATGATTCTCTGTACCACCTGCCCAACTTGAGCCTGGAAGCCTTTGACTCGACACAAAAAAGCAAACCTTGGATTTGATTGTTATGGTGCCCATCTTGTATTTTCTGTAATTCGGTGGTTTAGAACGGGGACGTTCAGTGGACATTTAGTGATGGTGTGTAGGAATGGCTTCTTTTAAGACCCTACAATGCCTGTTGAATATGGTCACTATTGGAAGATAGTGAGCTCTTATCAATAGATTTATTGATATTGTCTTGGTCGATTAAAACGTGATTGAGAGTGACCACAGGGCCTCTCCCTGTGTAAGGGAAAGAGTCCTTATTGGACATGGATTAAATTGCTATGCAATTGAACTGGTCTCTTGACTCTCTTTACAAATACAAAAAAAAAAAAAAATGTTTTTAAGTTAACCTCTCAAAGATATTATGGCGCCTTCATGTTTGTGATGACGTAATAAAACATGTAAAATAAATCTTAATATTAGGGTTTGAGACATTTTATCTGCTTGATGTTTGACTCTTGCACGGTCTGATTTCTTGTCATCAATGCAAAAAAAAAAAAAAAATTTGGAGTGAAGTGAATGTAGCTATGGGTGCATCTCAGTAAACTTGAATGGTTAATTTCAATAATTCAAAAAGGGAAATCCTACATTCAGTGTTTTGATTGCAACTTACAGCAAATGAAAACCACAATAATGGGACTCCTGTTGCTTCATTTAGTGCATCAGTACTGAGTTGCTTGGAGGCGATCAGGTTGTGGCCCCCGGTCGCTTTAATAGCAGCCGGTTTCTCTCATCCTCCACATGACTGATTATTTAGGGCTGGCCACTACAAAAATAAGTATTTTTTTTCTTGAAATTAGTGTATTTGTACTTTATTTGAGCTTCTAAATAAGAATTTGCCAATGGAATAAGATTTTTGCACTTAAAATAGGAACAACTCATATCCATCAACTTATTTCAAGTGCATTATATCTAATTATCTTATTTTAGGGGTAAAAATACTCATTCCATTGGCTGATAATCTTATTTACCTGCTCAAATCAGGTACAAATGCACTAATTTCAAGATAATGTTACTTATTTTTAGTTCTGTTTTTGCAGTGCAGTGACACCTTGGTCATCAAAGGTGCTTTTAATGATCATTGTCATTGCAAATGTCATTCCAATGAAATTTGATCTCTGCATTTAAACGCATCCCCTCGGGGAGCAGTGGTAGTGTTCTTGGTAGCTGTGTTGAATTTGAATTTCATCAAACCCCGGTGGACCAACACCAGCAGCTGCGGAAACAACTTCACACTGCTACCCTGATGGAAAAGCTCCATTTATTTGCCTCTAAAACCATGAGTTTGTACCTCTGAGCAACAGCCTGGGTTGTCTTAAGCTGGCGAGCCAGATTGATAATGTGTAGCGGTCTCCGTACTGCACATTATCAATCTGGGTCTGTTTGGGGCCAGGAAGAAAAAGCACTAGACTGATGGTCCAAAGACCTCTTTTCCATTGAAAGTAAATACGCAGTTTGCAAATGCAAGCATATTACTGGAGAGTTAAGAAAAAATGTCAAACAGGGATAACTAGAGATGATGTCGCCCAATTAGCTCGGAAAGTTCTGCAGAATGAGGTGAGACGTGTCATTTATCTCCTGATCTGTGCATTGTGGCTCTTTGCTAGACATGCTGGTAAACTGTTGACTCAGCAGTCTTGCCTTTTTCATTATTTCTAAGTTGTAGTCTTTAAAATGAAACATTTGTAGTGGGTCTTCATCACGAGATTCACATCTTGAATTTAATTACATTTTCAGTTCTATTCTGGTGTACTGAGATGCTCCACTTTACCAAAGTCACAGATTTAACCACAAAATCCACTTGGATTCTAACTTCTTCCGTTTCTTCTTTCCTTAAACCCACAGTGTTTAATTTACCACCTGATATTTAGGTGAAATTCATGTACAGTGAATACATGCCATGACAGCTGTTTACATGTGGAGTTTAACTAAAAATACTAAATTATTGGTGGTATTGTGTGTAGATCTCAAGGCGGAAGCTTGTCTTGCTCATCCAAGTTCAGCTTTTTCCATTCAAACAGCCACAGAGCCCCATAATCACGCATCTTATATGATTAGGGTTTCTTTTTAGAGGCATGCGGAAGAGTTCACAGATCTGCCTTTTATAGATCATGTTTTGGGAGGGATTTTAAAAAGGGAAACTGCCTAAAATGTGAATTTCAAAGCAATTTCTCATTACAGCTGTCAAAACAGCGGTTATAAATGACTGTAAAAGTTAAACGATTTTAAGACACACTGGTGAAACATTCCTGCACCAATCAGCCAGTTTAACGTTGCCCTGCTTTAATCAGGAGGCCGAACACAGAAAACTAAGTTATTTCCACCTTGTTGATTAAAAGGCATCAACATTAAGAATATCCACCCTCTTTCATGTGTATTGTTATGCACAAAATCAGAGAATGGTTATTTATCTGGAGATTTACTGATCTTACAGCCATTTTAAAATAAACTCTTTAATGAAGGCCAAAAAAGTCCACTTTTAAATGAATCTAAACGTTTTATTAAAACTGTAGGAAGAAAAAAAAACAGCGTAAAGCACATTGCAGCAGATTAAATATGTTCACATCTTGGATTCCTTCTTGACTTTGAGGAACTCGGCCATGTTGGAGAAATATTTCTGGTTGGCCTCGGCCACCTTCTTCTCTGCGGCCTGCGGGTTTACGATCTCCAGGCCCTGTAGGGGACGGCAGACTGAGCTGAAACGCAGGTCAGGAGAACAAAGAACACAACAGCCCGACGCTCGCGCCTCTCTTACCTGCAGGGGAGTGAAAGCCACGCTGGAGCTGGTTCCTGACGAGCGATCTCTGACCGTGGACTTTCCGCCGTACGTCATGCTCTGCTTCTGCAGCGTCCTCTGTTGGCGACAAAACGGTGCGCCACGATAAAGGACAACATAAATCAAGACGCAGGAGGGTAAAAGACCCATGGTGGGGGGAGGGGAGGGGTTACCTGCAGGGACTTGGATATCCTCGCCTTGGTGGCCTCGTTGACCTGAGCCTGCCTGACTCGGCCGCTGCCGCTCTTTCCCAGCTGACCCAGACTGAAGCCCAGATCCTCCTGATAAGCATCGTCTTCAATCTGCAACGCAAAGTCTGGGATCAGCTTAAAACTGATTAAGTTAAACCACATTAACATCATTATGGAGCAACGGTCAACATCATTTTAACTTAAAAAAAAAAAAAAACTGTTACATGTCCAATTGAAGACTAAAGTTGCTGATTCGGCGTCTGAAGATTCAATGCATTTTGTCCACAAAACTGCACCAACACATGCTAAACTTTTGACTTTTTGAAACAAAGCGGTTTACAGAGCCACATGGACCTCAATGCGACCATGTTTAAGAGCTAACTAAGAACATACAGCTTATTAAACTGGAGTACAGGACTGTCTCAGAAAATTAGAATATTGTGATAAAGTTCTTTATTTTGTGTAATGCAATTTAAAAAGCATGAAATGTCATACATTCTAGATTCATTACAAATCAACTGAAATATCGCAAGCCTTTTATTGTTTTAATATCGCTGATTATGGCGTACAGCTAAAGAAAACTCAAAAATCCTATCTCAAAATATTAGAATATTTCCTCAGACCAAGTAAAAAAACAATAATTATAACAGCAAAACAAAATTAAACATTTGAAAATGTCCATTAATGCACTCAGTACTTGGTTGGGAATCCTTTTGCAGAGATTACTGCATCAATGCGGCGTGGCATGGAGGCAATCAGCCTGTGGCATTGCTGAGGTGTTATGGATGCTCAGGATGCTTCAATAGCGGCCTTTAGCTCATTTGCATTGTTGGCTCTGGTGTCTTTCAGCTTCTTCTTCACAATACCCCACAAATTCTCTATGGGGTTCAGGTCAGGGGAATTGGCAGGCCAATCAAGGACAGTAATGCCATGGTCAGTACACCAGTTACTGTGAGAATCTTATGTCGTCTCTTAACCACTACCATACTTGTGATCTAGTTTACTGAACCAAGCTGAGTGTTTTTCAAGGCTCAGGAAACCCTGCAGTGTTTCGAGTTAATTAGACGATTCAAGTGATTAGTTCAATAGCCTACTAGTATACTTTTTCACGATATTTTAATATTTTGAGATAGGATATTTGGGTTTCTTAAGCTGTAAGCCATAATCAGCTATATTAAAAACAATAAAAGGCTTGCGATATTTCAGTTGATTTGTAATGAATCCAGAATGTATGACATTTCATGGTTTTTAATTGCATTACAGAAAATAAAGAACTTTATCACAATATTCTAATTTTCTGAGACAGTCCTGTATTTGGCACCGACAGTCGTGATCAGACTTTATCTCTGCAGGACAAACAAAAGTGTTTCCACGGAGGTGCGACAAATCACAGCATTTGTTTAACAGGGTATCAGCGACTTTGAGCACCCTGTAAATGTTAGGATCGTTTTAACTTGGTCAAGCATTATTGTTAAACTGAGGAAGTAATTTCATTTGGTTTAATATGAGGAGCTGGTCTGTAGGTTATTCTTTAAAGAGAAAAACCTATTTATACTTCTGATCAGCAAATAACTCAATATTTTTACTCTGTTCCTACAATGACTGGCCACTGTAAGCCCAAGTTTAGCCGTTAGAGACGCCTGCATTACAAAGCTTTATTGAAGACATTAAATCACAGGTGTCAAACTCAAGGCCCGCAAGCCGAATCCGGCCCGTCAAGGCAATTCATCCGGCCCTCAAGAACCAAAAAGGACATATAAAGTAGAGACACATATCCTTTTAACTTGTATACTGTGGCAAAAACTGTGCTTCCTGTACTGAATGTTGTTGTTTTTTAATGTGTAGTAACAGCATCATGCCACTAGATGTCAGTTTTCCCACAAGACGTTAAAACAATCCAGAAATGTCCAAAAAGTGATGCAGAGTTTTAAGTTTCTCACCCCAATACCAACTTTTTTTTGCAGATTAACTGTTTAAACTGGGCCATAGGATCCTACTTTTATGTTGCTGTGCATTTATTTATTTTTTTACATTTTTATGTGAACTGGAATTAAATTATGAAATCAATAGTGTCATCTATACTTGTGCAACTGGCCCTTTTGATGACTTCCTGATGCCAAAGTGGCCCAATATAGAAGTGAGGTTGACACTCCTGCCTTAAATTATTGCAGCCTTAAAGAAACGGCAAAAAAAATTTGTAGCAGAACAGAACAGAACAGAATTCTCTCTGGCTTAAATACGTAGTAGGGTGTTGGTTTATGTCCAAGCATTTTCTTATTTTTATACATTTTAATTTTCTGTTGGTGTCATCTATACTTTGTGTTTATCTCTGTACAACAATTTGGCCTCTGTGTTTAAGTGCTTTTTGAATAAAGTTGTATTCGATTGGAAATAGTGGCATTAAATTAGAAGTCGATTAGCCAACTTCTCCACTTGCTGAGAATTGGATAAAAAATAAATCAATCAATAACTTTTTAGACATGGCATATATTCATCCCTGGCCAATTGATGGGTATAGTTACACAGATTATATAATATTGACTATTACTGTTAATTCTCTCTTCATCAGCTCTAAATGGTGAACGGCAGGTCACACACAGGAATTAAACCCTCATTAAATTCATCTAAACATTTTCCCCCACTCCCTATCCCCATTAACCACTTCAATTCACTCACAAACAAAACAAAAATAAACAAAAACAAAAAAAAGTAATCCCTGCCTTTGCTGTCGAATTAAAAACTGCCCTTAGAAGCTTTTATTTTTCCTTCAAGTTTTATTGTTTATGGATTGAAACGAAATGATCCCACAAGGTTTTACTCGTTGCAGTCTTTAGAAATAAAACCAGAAGGACAACAAAAGGAAACCAGAGTTGATTGGTAAAAGCCTCAGTGGGCAAAACCGTGATCAACTGTTTTCACCCCAAACCTGGCAGCAACATCTGCCCTGAACGGTCCAGTTGTGTCTGGATCACAGGTATGAACACATTAAAGTCGTTCTGTACCTAAATAGGTTCAGCTGCCTGAATGCAATGAATCATGGGTCACTGAAGGAACTCCCACTGGCCTGATGTGGCAGCAGTGTTACCTGGATGGCTTAACATAAAGTACGTCTGAACAGTGAGACTAAAATCAGCACAACCATCACCAAGTAATCAAAAAAGCCAGTCAGGATACTCTAGGTGGGACAAATGTTCAGTCACCAGTCAGCGCTTAATGATCCGTGGATATCAGGACTCTGTGGGAAGGTGATTATTTCCTCCTCTATTCTAGGCTTCATGTAAGCATTTGTTGAGCAGACTTGAAGAAAACCTCCAGGTGCAGAATGCCCAGTCACTTTTATGTAACAACCGTGGCTTGAAATCTTACGTAACGTTACGCCGACACAGCATTTGATCTACCCAGATTATTTTTATTGCTTCTCCTCTTTAATATTGCATCTGTTAAGCTTTGCTGCCAAAATACCTCTAACGAGGTATATGCTGATATCTGGATAACGACATTTGATGGATTGGTGATGTTACAGGTGGGACTCAGCGCAGATGTTAATGCCAGGTCGGGTTAGTCATTGTTAGGCTTGTCTACTTACATCAGGACGTACGTGGTTATTATCCGATCTGAACAGGGCCTGATTTAGAGTTTTATGCATGTAGAGTTTAAAGGTAGCGTCTGCGATATTTCTGGAAATGCAAGTAAGAAACCACAAATCCCTTTTTGAATGACTGCATGTGCAGAACCGTCTTACCTTGGTCTTCCACTCCTCGGGGGGACCATGTGAAAAAACAAACAAACTCCAAAATCCATTATTTCTTCCTGGTCTTATTTCTTTCTACTGACACTTTCCTCTTGTCATAAACTTGTACTCGGTTCACTTCATGCGAACCACGGCCATGTTCAAAGTGTTACGGTGAAAAGTAGTGGCTCTACAACAAACGGCTAACACCGAAGCTAACCGCAAAGCTAACCGGCTACGTAAACTCTAGAAGTCCGCATGTGCAGCCAGCAAGCGGAAACTACCAAGGAAAGAGCACACTGGTGCTACGTGACATGGAGGCATCTGATTGGTTCTTTCCATTCAGACCGAGTGACAGGATTGGTCAGTTTTTACAGGCCTGCAGCTTTCACAGAGATCTATATTTTAACCTCCTTTTTGTGAATACATAATGCATTTACTACTGTCAGGTAGGGCTGGGCGATTAATCGCATATTGATCTTGATTACAATCATTAAAAACAAAATGATCGATATTTGTCCCTTCTTAATCGACTCTCGTCTCATTCCTTTCAATGTGAGTTATAAACACTTCAGGAGCGAGACTGAACAGTTGAGCAAGGCTAAAGACGTCAGGACAATGGCCAGAAAAAGAGAGCCGTTGGTAGAAAAGAGAGATAACGACAACTTCAGTGGTGTGAAATCATCATGGGTACGAACAAGTAGAAATAGTGTGCAAACCCTGCTATGCTGTCGTAGCTGGGGGACTGATGTCGCTCCCTCTATTCATTTCCTATGGAACCTGTGTGATGAAGTTGCAGTCGCCTGCCCTCCTCCAGCCTGGCGACCAGCGAAATTCGTCCGTGTGAAAATTTGAGCTTGTTCGCGTGAATGTGGACACAAAAGTTGAACAATGTTAAACTTTTGTGTCTCACGCGGCACAGCAGCCATTTCTCTGGTCAGCCGTGAAGTGCGCCCTTAAAATGTCGATATTCTCAATGCTGATTCCTTGTCTCTAATATATGACGAACCCGGGGAACTTTTCTTTTACAGACATAAACGCAGGAGTGAAAATGTATCCGATACAAAGTTTTTGTATATGTTTTAAGAGGATTCATTTTATTCAGGTTTATCATCTCCATTCTGTTTCTTTTTTTTAATGAAGCGTCGCTTTAGGGATGAGGTTTCATTTCATCCATACTTTGTCCACATTTTTCAAAAGAGAAATATTTTGCAATTGAAAAAAAAAAAAAAACTAATAACAGATGGGAAGATTCTGGTGCATCATGTAACAAATCTGAAAACGGAGTGGAGAGAAAATTCACACACCTCTGCAAAGGTCATTCTGTTGGCGTGCTTCCTGATCTCAGTCAGCCCGAGTCGCTCCTTCATCTTTCGATACCTACAGGGAAAGACACGAGAGCAGCGTGCTTGGAAATGGGAGATGTATTTATAGATGCTGGCATTTAAAACGTATATGTGCGAGTTACACAAGAGACCGGTCTCTTTGCTTTGCAGCTCCGTTCCTGCAGAATATTTTATTTTCTGCAGGAACAATTTAATCAAGGCAACTTCATCCGAATCAGATATACTTTAATAATCCCAGAGGGAAATTACTGTTTCAGTACAACCGCCATAACAGAACATTCATTCGTTAGTGTCAGCTGAATTTACTTTGAAATATTACAAAAACAGATTAAAGGACCATCCAGGATTATGGTTTTAATTTGCTAGTTATTCGTTTTTGGGGCTTCATAAATACATCTAAAAACAGCACTGTACACCTGAATGTCTTGAAACTCGCCTCGCTGACAGCTTCCCTACCTTCTTCCTCCTCTCTTCTTCCTCTGTCCGTCCAGCGGCGCCGGCAGGGGTTTGACCTGCTTCACCGGCGGCGGCTCCTGCCATTTGTCAAACTTCCTCTCGATCTCTTCTTTTAGATCATAGCCAACCTGCAGGAATAAGGAAGTGGCTGTAAAAAAAAAAAAATAAAAAAATAAAATAAAATCTTTGTTTTTGCTAAAACCGTTTTTAAAACCTTTCCATCCGAACTCTCATGAAAGCTGTCCACTCGTGAAGCCAGGGTGCATTTAGCTGCCACCAGACGGGCCGCCTTCCTCCTGAGGTCCTAAGAGGAAGAAAAAAACAACTAACCAACGCGGATTCGGTTCTGAGGGGGAAAAAAAAGGACTAAAACAACCTTCTGTGTTACTACTGCCGAGTAAAGCTGATCTCCTTACAGGTGGCAACGACTGCACCACGTCGCAGTGGTAGATGAAGCCTGTGTGAGGAAGCAGGGACGTGCTGCTGAAGCCAGACAGGGTTCTCCTCTGAGCTCCCAGCAGCATCAGGTTACAGGCTGGCATCTTTGAAAGGTTAGTGAGACCGCCAGCGATTCCTGCAGCCACAATGAGGAAAAGCAAAGAAAGATCAGCATGTTTTTGCATGTGTATTTTTGTGTATTACCATCTAATGTAGAACAGATTACTGGATCAATGTGTGCTTCTGTGCTTTTTTGTCTCTCTTGTTGTGTCTCTGCTCTGTCTTCTGTAACCCCCAGTCGGTCGAGGCAGATGACCGTTCATACTGAGCCTGATCCTACTGGAGGTTTTTCCTTCCCGTTAATGGGGAGTTTTTCTTTCCACTGTCGCTTCATGCATGCTCAGTATGAGGGATTGCTGCAAAGCCATGGACAATGCAGACAACTCTCCCTGTGGCTCTACGCTTCTCCAGGAGTGAATGCTGCTTGTCGGGACTTTGAAGCAATCAACTGGTTCCCTTATATAGGACATTTTTGACCAATCTGTATAATTTGACCCAATCGGTATAATATGATTAAATTTGACTTTGTAAAGTGCCTCGAGATGACATGTTTCATGAATTGGCGCTATATAAATAAAATTGAATTGAATGTTTTCACAAAATGTTAGTGCATCCCTATTATCCCCCCCAATTTCTCACCCATAATCTTGGCGGCGGTTGATGCTCCCACAATGATGGACAGGTTGGGGGCTATGAATGACATTCTGGACTCCACGTACTCATATATTCTGTGTTTGGACTGGTTCAGCTCCAGGGCCATGTCACAAGCCTCTTCGAGCTGCTTCAGTTCATCCTCACTCAGCAGTGACCTACAATAACAAAAGTCCAAAAAGTTTCACCCAACTCTTTGCAGGAGTTTTGAATAAAAGCATTTTGTGAAAATGACCACGCAGAGGAGAGGATTGAAGGTGAGGCACTCACCCCTGCGTAGTTGACGCTGTGACGCTGACGACCATAATAGTAGCGTTGGTCAGGATCTGCTGCAGTGTTTCGTTGTTTTTACATTTCTCCAGATTGTTTCCCAGTTCCTTCAAACGCACCACAGGAGTGAGAAAAAAATGCAGGTGAAATCACATGTTTACAGTCAGTGTATGTGAAAAGAAGACGCATAACCTTTGTCTCACTTTGCGACAACAAAACAGGACTAAACTTTTCCTGCTTTAGGTCAGGATGAATAAAAATTAAATTCTTCAATTTGAGAAGTTTGCGTTTCCTGAACTTACTCAGTAGAATTGCACTTTAAACTGTATGACTTTGGGTCAATTGTTTCTGGTATCCTTTGAGGAGCTTCTGAAAAGTTTGCAGGGATTTTGGCCCATTCCTCCAGACTGAACTGGTGTTACGAGTCAGGTTTAAACAAAATCTTGCTCACACATCTTTTTGCACTGCCCACACGTCTTCTATGGAACTGATAACTGGCCGTTGTGATTTGAGACACTTCCTTAGGTCCATTTGTAACTCATTAGGCGTATACTTTGGGTCACTGTCCAGCCAGAAGAACCATTTGAGCTTAAGCTTCAAATTCTTTGCTTGTGTCTTGAGATGTTGCATCGATATTTTCACATTATGTTCTTTCCTTATGACAAAATTGTTAAGTTCAGCAGCTCTTCCAGCAGCCAAAAATTCCCACATGATTCTACCTCCACCACATTATACAGTCAGGATGTTATTTGCAGCCTTACCTATTTAGCTGTTTTTTTCTCCAAATGAAACAATGGTTACTATGACTAAATACTTCAATTACATTTCAGGGTTTTTTTTCCCCGTCAGACCACAGCACACATCTCCAAAAATTAAAGGTATTTTTGTGAATTGGATGTGAATTTTATGCTTCAATGTGGAGGTGCACAAATTCTCTTCCTGATATCTAAGTTGATTAATTTTTCCTCGTTAAACTATGAAGGACTGTGTTTGAGGTGTTGCCTTAAAGAACACCAAGTGGTGTGTCAGAATCTTATAAAGATCTCCCTAATTGTTTGTAGGAATAGTATAGTTAGTACATATAAATTACTCAATCTGAAGAAAGTTATAAAAATGTTCTAAAAAAATATTTAGGTAAAATAAATAATTTTGGTAATCATAACTGACAAAACAGGAAAAGATTGGTTTAATTGTATGTCAGTAAAAACAGGCTTTAAAGTTTATGCAAATATCTGTTTGCAAATGTAAAAGTTTATGTAGTCTATATTAATGGGAGATTTATATTGTTGCTCAAAACAGTCTAGCGTTTCCATAAAGTCAATAGTAAAATTAAATATTTTAATAAATGTACACAGTGCACATAGTTAAGCCTATTATAGTACAGCAGAATTTCTGGGTTACTTATTGTAACATTGTTACCTTGACGGTGCGGATGTAATCCAAAGAATCTGGCACCAAAGACTCAAGCTCGGGAAACCTCTTGGAATATTTGTCTCTTGTAAATTTATGAATTATGTCTGTAAAACAGGAAAGATACAAGACAAAAAAAAACTATTAAAAAACTAAAAAACTATTGTTAAGAAGCGGGACACATCCTCCTTCACGCTTTCCAACGATGTTTCACTTGTTGACGTGACTCACTGAGCTCGTTGTCGATCTCCACTGTGAGGTTGTTGGCTGCCACGATCAGCCTGTACTCTGGGTCAGCCTCAACTGGGCCTGAAACTAAAAAGAATCACAAAGGGATCAGATTTTATTTTCTAGCATAACCAATAGCAACAATAGTAAACAAATGACTATTTAAAATAAAAGTTCTTTAAACTCAAATAGGTCACACTCACCATCTGAGTTTTTGCGCTGCTTTCCGATATATTCTGAGATTTTTTCAATAATTTCCGAAAACTTTGAAAAGATACAACAGGGTTATAAGACCAACAAGGCATTTTTTTTTAGAGCAAATATCTGATTTACAGCTAAATAAATAAATTAATTACCTGTTTGCTATTGCGGAGCTTGGCAATGGATGCAACACTCTCGGCTTTACTGTAATCCACCTCCATCTCCTCTGGAATATCTTCCAGGCCTCCCTCCATCCTTCCCTGAGTCCTCTCTCCATCACTATCCACTTCCTCTTCTTCTGGATATAATCCGTCTTCTCCCTCATTTCCAGCTTCCTCCAGATCAGCCAGGAGCTCATCAGCCAGAGACATCTGAAAGGGAAGGAAAAATATGCAGTATATTAGGCAAAATAATAGACTAGAGAAATAAGGAATGTATTTCAGTAAAGATTATGAATCACGGAGCGATTTAACAAAACTGGTTTGTATAGTAAAGTCTTAAAATGGCTGGTATTAATAAAAAGACATAACACATTCTCTGATGAAGAATCATTTGCTCAAGAAGCTGAGGGGCCATTCAAGGTTTTTCCCATGTTACACAACATAAAAATATTGTTAAGCCAGTGATTAACTTCTTATTTTGTTTTATCTATTATTTAGTACTATTCTATTTTCAATTTGATCTAAACACCTTAAAAAAACACTTCATCATAGTTTTTATGACCATTTTAAATGTGATGAAAAATCAAGTGTTATTTTGTGTTTTAATAGGATTTCTCTTGTAGTTAAAGTACTTTGTATGCTTTATAGTATATATATCTGTCCCTGGGGTTTTGATGTATAAGTCTATATTTTAACTTGGTTTCTTTTTTTTTCCCTTGTGTGGTTACCGATTGCACGCTTGTTCCTTTGTTTTCAACTTCTGTAAAGCACTTAGAAAACATTCTCATGAGTGCTTTTGTAAGAGTGCTTCTGTAAAGCACGCTTACGTTTAACTGCATAAAAAGAGATCTACAAATAAAATCTGGTTGATGCTTGAAAAAGATTTAAAGTGGATGTCACATAAAGAACTGGCAACACCTACAGGATAAAGAGTAAAAACAGTTTGTTTCACTCACATTTTCCCTCTGAACTGTTTACATAGAAAGCAACTTATTGTCAGCTCACTGATTTAAGGCTCCTACACATTTTTTTCACGTCCAGACAAAACAACATGTAAACAGTATGTGCGAGGCTACAGCACTGATCAGGTCAAGTGACGTTTCTTTAAAAAAAAAAAAAAAAAATTTCTTTAGAGACTATGGTTCCTATGGAAGAGAAAATACATCAATACTGCAATTACTTTATTCAACTTTTCTCCAGACAATATACCAAATGTAAACTCTAAACTTTCCATCAATAGAAACATTTGAACCAAAGTGTCAGTTTGAATGAAAGTACCGTTCTGTTGTTTACCCTCCAAATAATTGTTAATCAATGTAAAGTTTTTCTGCCCTTTAAACCAGCGTAGATAAACGAATACCACAAAAAGCACTGAGCCAAGTCTAGATGCTTGGATAAAACAGAAAGGCATCACTGTTTATTCTGGCTGTAACGCGGCTAGCTAGCTAGATCCACTAAACGTTTGTCAGACGTTAGCCGAGATTTACTAACATGAAAACTTACCTCGGATCAAATTCCGTCCGAGAAAATGTTAGTGACTAAAAAGCAGCGCGATAAACCAACAAGGCCTGTTTTAAGCGAAAACCCAGAATGTTTATTAGCTGATTTCCTCCTGCGTCTGCTAAAGGTGCTCCAACTACGTTCTGGTCGCAGATTAAATACGTCACAACTCCCCAGGGCCTCGTGGGAAATGGAGTCAACGCAACCAAAAACAACGCTGACAAGATTTTTTTTCTTCTTCTTGTGTTTTTTGGCATTTGGCAAAAAAACCAAAAACAAACTTGAGTTGTGCATTTCCGCCAACGACTGGTATGGAGTGTCGTTCGTGATGGATTAATCTTTACAAATTCTATTAAACAATTTAGTTTTTAAAAGAAATCTTATAATAACATTTCTCTGTTTGCTTCCTAAAATTCTTTGCAATATGTCTGTCATTTTAAACGTTTCTTTGATTTTCTCAAATTTTCTCCTAATGAAACTTCTTTCTATTACATATTTTTAACAATCGTTTCATTTTCGCCGCAATGGTCACATTTTCCTGTATTGTGTTTTTTGTATCCTAAAAAGTGTAGTGTTAAGTATGGTGTGTCCAAATCTTAATCTTATTACCCTTTCATCCTTTCTGTTCCTTCTTCCATTTCTTATTCCCCCAGCTGACTTTTTGATCTTCTTTTGCTTCCCCTATACCATACTTTCTGCCATTCTAGCTTCAGTTTTTGTTTGATAATATATTATTTGCTGCTGATTTACTGATATTCACTGTAAACACTGACACGATTATCCATACGGATCATATTAAACACACTTCATCTGAATCTGCAAATATGAGTGTTAGCTAGCTAGCTAACTAACTAACTAACTAACTAACTAACTAACTAACTAACTAACTAACTAACTAACTAACTAACTAACTAACTAACTAACTAACTAACTAACGTATTTACTCATTCAATAAATAATTAAACAAATACACAAGGCATACAATAAAGGACACACAAACACACACAGGGAGGAATGCATCTGTTTGGGTCAGTCTATTTAAAGAGGAACATTATACAAATTGTCTTTTGACCCGGATATTTGACCTCTAACATATAGAATAATGATAAGAAGAAAAAAATTTCTGGCACAAACTTAGGCTGCTGGGTTTGCACCAGTCGTTACCACTGTAAGCCTTTCTGAGTCTGGAGGTTCTTCTTGTGCATGTGTGGGTCCTCTGGCCTCCTCCTAAAGACATGCTTGTTAGGTTAATTGGTCTCTCTAAATAGACTGGGTGTGCTCATGGTTGTGTTTCCCTCTGATGGACTGGTGACCTGTCAAAGGGCGTACTCCGCTTCTTGCCCATCGACTGCTGGAAAAAAGGCAGCAGCCCTCCAGAAACTCTAGAAAATGAGTGGATGGGTGAACAGCACCAGCTTCCACATGTGACCAAAGATTAAATAATAGTTGTCATGGTTCTTTTCTTTGTATTTCCTTTTTGCAAGGATTTCTTGTAATCTTTTTTTTTTTCTTTAAAAAAAAAAATCCAGAGCAATATTTCTCTAGGTTATCTGAAGGTCTCTCCAACAAAACTTTGGACTCTACCTGCTTTTGTCATTGAGGAATAAGGCTATTAATTATTTTTGACTTGCCATTTTTCAACAAAAAGCAAATGAAAACAGAGAATCTGTCTTTTTTTCAGAACCGACACTTCTTTTAAAATGTTTTATGATCTTTTGATGCTAACAGAAAGAAACTTCTTGGTTGAAATCTTAATGGTATTTATATCAGACACTGGTTTGAATAATGTTTGGCTTAAAGAACTGATAAGGGAGGGACTTACCGTGGTGTAAAATCATCTGTGGTATCACCTCTCTTACGTTTACGGCCCTGTTACTCCCAGCCCGGCTCCCAGCGTGGCTAAAAGCTTAAAAAGATGCTTTTTAAAACAACAGAGGTCTGGTGGAAAACAACAACGCTTTGCAGAAACTGGACCCCAAATTTGACAAAAACAACTAGAAACGTAAGATAGTCAAAAAATATTATGCACCTGAGCTGATAAGGTGATTATTTTGATTTTGATCACATTTATTTTCTGTGGTTCTGTTTCTCTCTCTGAAATGTTTTCTTTTCTGATTAAGCTTAAGAGCCAGCAGCTATCAGGGGAGAACACGCTGCTAGGCCAACGTTTGCCAAGCTGTTAACTTTTAAGAGAAATTAAATTCAAGATCGTCCTTTAAGCTCAGAGATACACCAAAGTCTGTACTGCTTCGTTAATAAAACTACCTCCAGACTGGGAACATCCCGAGGTTACAACACGCAGTTTCTCTGTTGGGGGAAATTTTAGGACTGGATGATATAGAAACAAAAGCATATCGATAAAATAGAAATCATATTGATCAATATCGATAATTTTAAAAAAATTCATAAGATAAATTTATGTGCAGCCCTGACCATTTTATGCTGTTGCCTAGTGACCTGTTTTTAAATAAAAAAAAAACACAAACACTGAATTCAAACTCAATCCTTTATTCAACCAACTTTTTACCAAAAGTCAAAAAAAGTGCACTCTGAACTCTTTGAAGGGGGCGGAGCTTGGTGAATGAGCGTTCCTGGGTCTGCGTTTGTGATTGGTTGGGAGGATGTAGTGACTGTAGTATTAACCCACATGATAGGTGAGAGTGCAAAAGAAAGAAAATGTTCTTTTATCAAACTTTTTATTGACCCTTTTTTCCTATTGAACCACACGTCTATCGATCGATATATATTGATATTGAATTATCGTCCTACACAAGTTTGCGTCTCAAAGATTCACACATGATGGCTTATTTAGAGTTAGACATTGTTAATCAATTATAGGTTGTAAAAAGAACATTTTCTAAATCAGTGAAACCAGGTCATTCATATGAGAAGTGCTTGGCTCATGAAAGCCTCATGTATTGGCGTGGAGCAACAGGCTGCTTCCAGCAGGAGTCCAGGAAGGGTCATTTTCCAGGTAATGGAAGAAAGCAGTAAAAAGGTGCCTGAAAGGTCAGACCTGAGTTGTTTATATGAGCTACGAACTGTTAGCAGGGACTTGCACCTCCACCTCTTGACTGAGTTAAGAAATGACAGAGCTGATCTACCAGAGTTGCTTCAAGTGGCTGAGTTCAAATCTCATTCAGTAAAACATGTTTCTGAAAAGCTTTCTCTGGTCAAAGGAGGAAAGCTTTAAAACACGTTACCTGCTGATTCCAGACCTATTGTAAATTTTGATCTTTTAGAGAAATCAATTAAGTCTTCCTTGGTTCGACAACAAATGACCACTTGTGTAGTTTTAAGAGCTCTGCTATCTTTGTATAGAGCCAGTTTTATACTGTCCTTCATCCAGTTATGATTTCTTTTTTTAAGTAATTGCTTTGCTCTAATCTTTTGTTCAGCAGTTATTTAAGAATTTCACTTTCTCTTTCAGCAGTGTTTTTTATATAAAGTATTTTTTATCATCCTCTTAGAAGTGAATTTTATGGTGGGGGGGTGGATTTCTATTATAAAATGGCCATTTTATAAGGTTTACTTTGTTTTAACTGCTTCTCATATATATATATATATATATATATATATATATATATATATATATATATATATATATACACACACACACACACACACACAGGTCATATAATTAGAATATCATGAAAAGGTAGATTTTTTCAGTACTTCCATTCAAAAAGTAAAACATCTTATATTCATTCATTCATTCATTACACAGACTGATACAACTCAAGTGTTTATTTCTTTTTATTTTGATGATTATAGCTGAATGTAATGATTGGTTACCCCCATAGCCGGACACAGGGTATTGGTTTATGAAAAACGTAGATGACGGGAAGTAAAAGCTGAACACGGTGGTGATGACTGAGGGAAGCTGACAAGGTGATGGCAGAGACAGGTAGATCAGGTGATAATGGCAGGAACTGACTAGACCAAATGACGCAGGCAGATACAGACTTGACCAGATAATGCAGGCTAATTGCTCACCGGAGCGGGCAGAACAAGCAGCAGAACCTCACAGGAACACAGAGCAGTCATGACAAGCACACAGGCACTGGAAAAACGTTACTTCAACGAGGGCCGGTCAATTGCAAAAATCCAAGGTCTGGCAGACCTTGGCGCTGCATTCTGGGAGCACAAACGGGACGTTTTGGAAGTAAGAGTCTGTGGAGGGCAGGTTTAAGTAGGCTGGGTCACAGGTGAGCTGACTTGACACTAATTATCTGCAGCAGGTGGATCTAATCTGGGTGAATAGACCGGTTGGCAGAGGAGAGTGGAGCAGAAAATGGCTGACAACTAATGAAAACCCCAAATTCAGTATCTCAGAAAATGTGAATAATGTGGAAAAAAATCCAATACTGAAGACACCTGGTGCCACACTCTAATCAGCTGATTAACTCAAAACACCCGTAAAGGTCTTTAAATGGTCTCTCAGTCTAGTTCTGCAGGCTACACAATCATGGGAAAGACTGCTGACGTGACAGATGTCCAAAAGACAACCATTGACACCTTGTTGCACAAGGAGGACAAGACACACAACGCCATCGCTAAAGAGGCTGGCTGTCACAGAGCTCTGTGTCCAAGCACATTAATAGGAGAAGGGAAGGAAAAGATGTGGTAGAAAAAAAGTGTACAAGCAACAGGGATGACCGCGCCCTGGAGAGGATTGTGAAACAAAATCCATTAAAAATGTGAGGAAGATTCACAGACCGTGACAGCAGGAGTCTGTGCTTCAAGAACCACCGTGCAGAAACGTATCCAAGACACAGTTTCAGCTGCTGCATTCCTGGTGTCAAGCCACTGTTGAACAAGAGACTTGTCCAAGTTTAAGTTACTCATTTTCAGTCATCCATGTTTTAAGTATATGTCGGTTTAAAAAAAATCACTTGTAATAAATACACAAAGAGAAAATAAAAAGAGACAAAAACAGATGATTGAAAATGAACTGCTGAAATATGAAACAAGCATTAAAGCCAAGAGAAAAATTACAACAGTTAGATGTTAAAATAGAATTATATATTTGTAGCTGATTATTGAATAAATGTCTTCTTTTTATTATTTTGTTGCATTGATGGCACAAAAGTTTAGTTTTATTTATATGAGGGTTTATCTTAAATCTTGTTGAATTGCAGCGCCCCTCGTTAGGTGGTTATTTCCTGAGTCGGAGTTCTTTGTTTTTGCATCCAACCCATTTATTTGTGAAGGATCTAACAAAAAGCAGTATAAATTAACAGAATCATAATGAGCAGAAAACTGATGACAGTAACAGGAAGGAAGGAACTGAATCTACAGATGAATAATACTAAAAATGTGAAAGAACAGAAACCGAACTGCACGATCCCCAGGAATCTAAAATAGTCAAAGACCTGGGGTTCCATCAGATAAACGATTCAGAAATATTAAATCAAAAACGAATTGACTCTAATGGCAAAGCTTATGTTACAGTGGCTTAGGTTATCCTGAGCTATCTTAGTTATGCTGCTATAGGCTTAAGCTTCTGGAGGACATCAAGATCTATTTTTCTCACTCTGCTCAGTTCTCCTTCTGTTCTCAAATTTTGGAATATGTTGTTATTTCAACTTTTAACTTTATATTCTCTCTGTCTTTTTTTCTTTTCGCAGTAGGTACACCTGGTCTGGCGTTCTGTTAGCTGTGACGTCATCCAGGGGAGGCAGATCATCATATAACATAGAAAGGATTCCTGGATCAATGTGTGCTTCTGTGCGTTTTGTGTCTCTGCTCTGTCTTCTCTAACCCCCAGCAGATGACCGTTCACACTGAGCCCGGTTCTGCTGGAGGTTTTCCTCCGTGTTGAAGGGGAGTTTTCCTCTCCACTGTCGCTTCATGCATGCTCAGTATGAAGGATTGCTGCAAAGCCATGGACAATCCAGACGACTGTCCACTTCTACGCTCTTTCAGGAGGAGTGAATGCTGCTTGTCAAGTCTTGATGCAATCTGCTGGGTTTATTTAGATAGGAAATGTTTTGGCTAATCTGTCGGGAGGATTTGAATGACTTGACTTTGTAAAGTTTCATTCAACTATTTGAACATTATGTCTTGTTTGTGTGTGAGTCTTGTCTCAATTTTGAGCTAATGTCTCTAATGACAAGAAAGATTCTTGATTGTAGAGTTACAAGCCATGTTACTTATCATCCAGAAACAGTTCAAGTAAAAACCAAAAAAATCTAATTTTTTTCAACCTTTATTCCACCCCCACCCCCCCTTATTTATACAGCATCCCCTCTGAAAAGCATTTTTAAACAACACAAGTTTAAACCAACATTTAAACAGACTGAACAAACAGACTAGCAGGACCTCTGCCGCATGATCGACTGCCGTTAGTAGAAAACTGAATAAATTAACAGATACACAAACAAATGAAGCTACTTACTTGTGAGAAGCTTCGATTTGTGGAGCTAAGCTACATTAACTGTTTTTAAACTACACAAAGAAAAGAATGACGAGACTGCAAAAAAAAAAAAAAATTCGACTGGGGAAAAAAAAAACTTAATAAAAAACCTATACAGGACTTAGATCCATACAGTACGGATTGGCATATATTAACAAGTAAAATTATACAAAATACTTCTTTTTAATTTCTTCTTAGCAATTAAGACGTTTGGGAAAATATTTTTTATTTACTTGTTATGAAGATCCTAGAGAAAGTATAACTTAGATGCGGTCCATCTCAAAATAATTAACAGTTTATGAATATTAACTAAATTAGATAAATAGATAAATAAATAAATAGTTAAATAAGTAAATAAATAAATAAATAAAAGTAGTTAATTTCATTTTTCGTGCAGTCCAAAGTTTACATCTAAAAGTAAAAGCCCTAAAACAATATTGTATACACTCGTATTATGGTATTTGTACAAATGCTGGGGAATATCTTTAAATACAGGAGTCCGTTTTCAAACTGCTGCCTCCTGGATCTGATGCTGCAGGAAGAAAAAGCTCTTCAATTAAGACTGGTCTGGAATCCAAGCATTTTCATGGACAGATGAGTGACAGAAGAAAGTACCCCACCCCCTCCCCAACAGCTGGGAAATATACAACAGAATAAAGCAGAAAAAGGTAAGCTGGTACACAACATGATTCCCACTGCATAGCTGTCAGATTTGTTTCACATTTTTCAAAACTCCAGGTTCCTTTTCTTTTTTTTTTTTCTTTTCTTTTTTTCCTCCCAACATATGCACCCTTTTCCAAAGACGTTTGCAGCCAAAGGCTGCGGATAAACTCTGTAAACAGTGACAGGCAGGACCTCAGCAAACCCCCTTTCGTACAAAATCCAGTCGCTGGCAAAACCTGGAATGTGTCCAGCTGGTAAAATCAGAGTCTGTTTCCTTCAGTTCCCAAATTAGTAAAAAAATATCTTCTTGGTGAATGGCTGGTTGTTGTTGGGTAAATGCAGTGCCCACTGCGAGAGGGTTCAGCTTCAAAGGTTCCCGTGACAATGGTTCTTCACCTCACACCAGGTGGGGGTCATCGGCGGGGCTGACGGTGAAACGTGATGAAGACACCGTTCCACCTCCGACGGGCGACCGCGGTTTGATTGAAAGATCCTCTTTCCTTTTCGACTCTTTGCTTTTGTTTGGTCCTGATGGAGAGAAAAAACAAAACGAAGCTCAATGAATGTGTCAGCATCAGGATCAAGGGTGAGTTACTGAATCATGAACCTCGGCCAAACTCCAAATCCACTACGTTTCTGGCAACTTAGAGTCTCCAAGTAACCTAACACGCAGGTTTTTTGGACTGTGTACCTTCTTTGGACCCAAAGAAGGGAGACTAACTTCAAATTCTTCAATTTCACCTCAAATCAGCAGCCACATTATATGGCTGTGCATATGTCAGTCTTCCCCAGGCTACAATGTAGTGTAGAGTGCTTTGGGGTCCTTGGACTTCATGAAGCACTATATAAGTAAAGGCCCTTTAAAAGTTTTACATTTGGGTTTTCTAACAGGTCACCGACCCAACAGACACACATTAAAGTGATTTCAGAATAAATAAAGCAGCCTAACATTTAGTCAATGGAGCTTCACCATAACCCTTTTGACAATGTATGAACAAAGTTTAAAAGCCGTGTCTGCGCCAGCCAGGAACCCAACCAGTTTAAACGAGCTCCTCTTTTTCTGACTGTCAAATATTCATGAGACATGAGGCTTTTCTCAACAAAACTGAAACACTGGCTGAAAGATCTGATGTGGACATGTATTTTTTTATGTATTTTACCTTCGCAATGTGATTCGTAATTTTATAGCACTTTCCTATGGGCCATCAATTTTATAATTTTGAATTTCTACAAGCAGTTTTGCATTTTAAATTTGGATCATAAGCCTGATTAGGGGACAGTAAATTAGCATTCTGCTAGAAGCTCCATGTAAGCCGCATTCAGTTGTTCACTGGTAACAATGTCTTAGTTGTACTTTCCCTGTTCAAAATAAATAAAACGGTAAATTGCTTGCACCTGTATAGCACTTCAACTAGTCTGACAACCCTAAAGCGCTTCACACTACAATCAGACATTCACACCCTGACGGTGGTGAGCTATGTTAGTAGCCACAGACTGACAGGCGAGGCTGCCATGCATCGCCTGTCCTCAGGCGGGTGAACTTGTGCCCAAGGACACAATGACTGAGACGATCCAAGCGGGGGTATCGAACCGGCAACCCACCAATCGCAGGACGAACTTCCTAACCCCTGCACCACTGTAAATGAAATGAGAGAATGTGGCTTCTCTGCTATTTATTTAAATATTAGCGGGAGTGAGTGTATGCATTTTTAATGACAGTAGTTGTCGTTTATCCCTTTCATCATGGATAAATAACACTTGAAACAAATCAATAAAAGCCAAAATCTACTACACTATTTATGATGAGGGCTATAAAATGTCAGTTATGCAACAATAAAATTGCGAATAACAAAATGCAATCATGGGACGCGCATCTGTTGACACTAAAAATAACTCAAAGGAAACAGTCTCCTCTCTCTGAGTTTTAAAGTCTCCACTCCTCGGAGCTCTGAGCGATGATCTAAGCGTCTAATTCTGGCGCCTCTGTGAGGGTAAAAGAAATTCTGAGCACTGACTTTCATTTTGCTGTGATATGAGGTAATGAGTTTACAAGATGGAGAGCATAATTTAAACCGAGGAGCCATAAAAATGTGTCGGAGGGGGAAACACAGCTTAGGACATGCATTGTTGGGCGCAGGATTAATGTCCCTGCTAAGCTCCAAATGCCACAGCGTTGAGAACGGGGGGCGGGGGTGATTAGGGGAGATTAATTCTGGCTGCACATTTGGATAAAAGATGGGAGAAATGAAGATGTTCTGTTTTAGTTGGTGGGGATGAGTTAGATGTCAGATTTTACCATTACTTCAAGGTGAAACCTAACTGATCCTGGAGTCCGACATGTTGCACACTGATATGGTCCAACAAGTCTGCTGCTGGATTGTCCATATGGACTGACCTACAGCACTGCAAAAACGGATCTAAAAATAAGTAAAATGTTCTTAAAGTTAGTGTATTTGTCCTTGATTTGAGCAGGTAAATAAGATTATCTGCCAGTGGAATGAGTATTTTGACCCCTAAAATAAGATAATTAGACATCCTGGACTTGAAATAAGATGATGGAGACGAGTTGTTCCTATTTTAGGTGCAAAAATCTTTTTCTATTGGCAAATCATCTTAATAACCTGCTCAAATAAGGACAAATGCACTAATTTTAGGAACATTTTACTTATTTTAGTTCCGTTTTTGCAGTGAGGGGGACGTTGTCCATTTGCATCTTTTCACGGAGATAAGATGTTTAGGAACTCACCATGAAAGTCCAGCTTGCTGCTTTTGACAGAGACTGAACCTGGACTTGCAGGAGCTGAATTGCTCAGCTCATTGGTTGGAGTTTCCTGTTGCAGAGAAACAGACACTTAGACTCCTTTTAATTCAGACTCACCTTTTTAGACGTCTGCTATGAAACAAACAGGAAGTACCTGATCAAACAGATAGATCGTAACGTCATCAAAGAAGGACACGTTCCTCCCTCGGTCCCGCTCCCTGTCCAAAGACTCCTTGGGTGATTTTAACAGACTCCTCAGCCCAATCCGTTTGTCCACATCCGTCTCCGTGACAACAATCACCCTGCGGGAGGTCTCGTCCTCCTGCTCGTCCTCCTCTTCCTCGTCAGGGTCGATTCCTGTCGACAGGGCCCTTCGTCTTCCGATGCGATTCCCGATGGGCCCGTCCCCAAATCCCCCTTTCCCACTCGGGGCGAGGGGCAGATTCAGCGCGAGAGGAGGGAGAGCGAGAGACAGACGGGCTAGTTTTGCTTTAGAACAAGGAAAGAGCAGAGTTTGGCATGAACTAGATGACAAGCGGAGTAAGAAAATGTACAGGAATGATCCAAAACATCTTTTGCTGGAGAAAAGAAATATAACTTCAGATACGATACATTTAAATAATGTATTGCTCATTGAAACATCATTTTTCTGTTTTGACTGTGTTGAAAGTATTCTTGTATGATGTCATATCTGCAGTGATGGGCTGTTTTTTAATTGCTTTGTCAACTACTAGTAAATAATCTATAAGTGATGTTTTTGCTTCAAGTAGCAAGACAAAACTACGACCCTTTGGAGTTGCCCAGTTGGACAAAAGTAATACTTTTGGCAGTTTTTAAAAGAAAAAGTATATATATATATATATATATATATATATATATATATATACATATATATACATACATACATACATATATATGCAGGATACTGAGTGCAGTTGTAAGTTGGACAAAACAAAAGCGTCCTGTTTCAAACTTTTTCAACTGAGCCAAAGTCCTTCTGTCTGTAATCGGTTGGTTTGAGAAAAAATGTCACGTTTTGCCCTTTTTAGTTCAACAAAAATGTCAGTTTTAACGCCTTCTTGGGCATCATCTTGTGCATACTAAATGTCAAACTCGCTGCTGTGAATTAGTAAGGGAAAGGGACACCTGATTTTGCTGGCATTAATTAAATACATTAACATTCTGCCATAGTGAGTCACTAGACCCCACAGGTCACTGATCTATCATACAGCCAAATTAACAACATGCCTTTAAATATTATACTTGTTACACCTTATTTCTATTTCCAGTCAGAAGATGAAGGCTTTTTGTGATTAGTACGTTCACGGCGATTCACAGTAAATGGAGAGATTTCATGAACAAGGGCAAAAAATAAACTAATAAAAGCAAACTGAAGCTAGTAAGGAAGGGGAAAGGACTAATGGAAAATATGAAGTTGCTCTTTAAGTGTTGACGGTACCTTTCATTGCCTGGTTTGCAGCAGGTTGAGATGCGATGATCTCCGGTTGTTCAATCACAGTGAGTGGCTCAGATTCTGTCGTCTCAGACTCGGTGCTTGGCTGTTGGCTAAGAGCCTCCTGCTCTCGTTGGCTGAAAAATAAAAAAAGATATTAAGCTGTGAATATAGTAGGGTCCCACCATGAGAATGATTAATCAGCAAAGTCTTTTTGTTTCAAGCGCATAACAGATCATTTTAGTTTTATTTTATCAAGGCTGTGAAACATTCATTTCTTATAAACGGCAATAAAACGAGTACACAGTGCTGGTCATCATGTAAACAAAAATGTGAGAAAGTCCTTGCTAAAAGGAAATGTATTATTTGAATTATCTCATTAGCATTCAGCTAAAGAGCCAAGTTTTCAAATCCTTGTTGCATGATTAAAAATATCAATCAAAAGCTGGAAATTACAGAGCGTGGATTACAGCTGGGAGGTCGCTGCTTCTCACATAAAGAAGTGGGGAAAATGGCAACATGCTGACTGTGTAAGGAAAGGAGAGCAGCTAATTATCAAGTATATCACAGGCATTAAACCTCAGCTATTTTAGGTTTAAAGTCATCTATAGGCCTCTGCTTAAAAAAGGCCTCCTAAAAACAACCTCCATTCTAAAAGCACAAATATTCCACAAAAGAAATTATATCATTATTCGTGTACAAAGTCCTGCTAAAAAAAATCATATCCCCTTAACTTTTATACATGGTTTCATTGTTAAAACCACAAACTTTAACGTATTTTGCAGTGATTTCACTTGACAGAACAAAGTAGTGCATACCTGTAAAGCGGAAGGAAAATGGTACATGCTTTTCTTTTTTATTTTGAAACGACAATTTTAAAAAGTGTGACATGCATTCACAACTGCAAATACTTCGGGGTGTGTCTTATTTAAGCATCACAAATTCAGAGAATAAAATTTTAACTCATTCCCCTTTGCAAAGTAGCCAAAGATCCGTCACATTGGACAGATAGCGTCTTTGAACATCAGTTTTCAAGTCTTGATACGAAATCTGAATTTAATTTAGGTCTGGACTTTCTTTCCGACAAAGACCTTAACCAGGGTTGACAAATTCCTGTCCTTGAGGGACAGGGCCTTTTTGGGCCTTTTTGGCTTCTTCCCACAATAATGTGCTCCTTGGCCAGCCCGTCTGGTTATTTGGACGGCCATGCCTCGGTAGGTTTGCTCTTTCAGAGCTTTGGGTATTATTTTATATCCTAATTCTGCTTTAAATATCTCCACACGTTTCTCCCTGACCTGTCTGCTGTGTTCCTCGGTCTGCATGAGGCTGTTTGTTCAGTAATGTTCTCTTACAAACCTCTGAGGCCCCCATATATATATATATATATTATATTGAGATTACAAACCGGTTATGCGGTGATTTCCAAAGGCATCTGGGTGCAATAAATCTTATTCAGGGACATTAGAGTTAAGAGGGTGAATACAAATGCATGCCACACGTTTAAGATTTCATTTGCATTATGCAAACGTGTTTGTGCATGTATTAATTTATCTGTCTGTTGGAGGAAATCATAGCGAGTCGAACTGAAGTTTGTGGATGTAACGTCAGAAAATGTGAACTCACTACAATCCTCCTTTCCAGTTCAGGGATATGACTGATTATCAAGCCTGAGATCTCCACGTTTCAGCGTGCCTTCATACCTCTCATCCTCTCTTTGGTCTTCCATTGGCCCGCTGCAGCTTTCCCTGACTTGTTCCCCCCAGGGCCGAAGCGTCACAGTCTCTTTCACGGCGGACCCCCAAAGCATGTTTGTTTTCACATTTTCACTGAGGGAGAACTGCAGCCTCTCCTCGCACACCTGCAACACCAAAACAACCCAGTAAGGGCGCTGAATGAACAGAGAACAGGAGAGAAGTTAGACCGCGCGTGCAGCAAACAGACTCACCTGCATCATGAGGCCATTTCTGGTTGTCATCTTGGATAAAGATCCCTGATCTTTGACATCAGATGTTTGACCAGATGGTCTCTGCTCGTCAATCTTCCCCGCTGGTTGTGATAGGATTCTTTGGGCAGGTTCAACCAGCTTATCGCAGCTGTCAGAGATGTCTTCTGCCTTTAAATCCACTCTGTTGTCTTCAGGAGTAAAGAAGTCATCGCCTGCTTCTGTATCACTGCCCTTCTGATCAGGAGTTTTCTTCAAAGACTCCAGAAGCTCCAGGTTCCCCAAGAAAAGTTCCCCCAGTGTTTCTTCCTCATCCCCAGAGATGCAACACAGTTGTTCAAGTTTTTCAAAATCCTCCAGCGGCTCCTCATCCAGGTCTTTCCACTCAGATATCAACAAGGCTGGGATGTTTTTCAAGAGATCTTGTTCTGCAGAAGGGCCTGAAGGTGAGGTCTTCTGGGTAAAGTTCTGACAAACATCTTCAATGTCTGAAGTAAAGTTGTTGTCATCAGTCAGCGTTATGTGCACAGATGGGGGGTTCAGGTTGGCGGAGATCCCTTTATTCTGAGTTGTAGCTGGTGGTAATTCTTGCAGAGATGGCTCCGAGACATCTACGTTGTTCGCTGGGGAAATATACGACTCTGTCTCTGGACCGGCATCGAAGTCTTCCAGATTTATGTTGGTAATAAATTCTTCTGCCGCTGTAACAGACGGTGGCGGACTGGGAAAAGAGTCGTCCAAACTCTCCAGTTTATCATCTTCCACATCGAGGTCTATGCTCGCCGGCGGGCTCGGGAAATCAACAGAGCTGAAATTGTCTACCTCTTGACGTGACTGACTCATCTCCTGCGGACCAAAGTTGCTGAGGTTGGACTGAAGAGGCACGTCTCTGTAATCCTCATTAACCTTTTGGAGACTTTCCTCTATGGACATTGTAGCGAGCCACGGCCTCTGATCAGCATCTTGTTTGAAGCTTGATTCACCATTTTCCAGGTCTGAGGAGTCACCGTCAGGAGGTTCAGTGATGCTGACGGATGTACTGGAGCTTTCATTCTGGAAAGAATGACTGAAGTGGTTGACATAGCCTGTTGATATCTGTCCATCTCTGTAGAGTTGATTCAGTGTCAATCTGTTAAAGTTTTGATTCTCCTCCATGTCCGTCAGACACCCTCTGTCCTGAACCTCTACAAACATCTCTTCCTCTGGAGTTTCCATGTTCTCTACTTCAATATCGCAGATTTCTTTCGTTGTGTCACTTTCAAAATTGTCTATTTCCGCCAGATTCTCGATATTCTCCTCTTGCTGGATGTCTGCTGCACACTGCTGGTCGACTGATCTTTCAGAGTCCCGGCCTGTTTCACATGTGCAGCATGTTTGCCACTCAGTTCTTGTGTTTCATTGGTCCCAGCGTCATTTCTACACTCTATTGAAGAAGGGTGAGGCTCCCTTCCTGCACATTCATTGTTTTCTTCAGTTTCCCAGTACTTCTCCTGCACCCCCAAGTCCCTTTTGCCAAACCCAGCAAAAAATTCAGATCTCAGTTCTACTTCTTGTTGCCTTTTTTCTGGAGAGGCCCACTGGTTATTTTGTTCCCCTGATTGCACCAAACGGTGACAGTCAAGTTCTCCAGTAACATCTCCAGAGGGCGGTGCTTCTTCTTCATCCTCCTCCACAGCACTCCACCAGTCCTCAGTCATCACATCCGGCCGTTCACAAGAGTCTGCATAGGCTGGATGTGAGTCCATCTCCATCAGGACCTCCGTATCCGCTCTATGCTCTGAGCTGTGAAAGTCTCTAATGCCCAGTTCATTGTGGTCCAGAACAGCCATTTCTTCAACACCTTGCTCGGTGCACAGACCAGTCAGACTGACTTTATCCTTGCTATGCATGCCGTCAATGCCTTGAAATTCATTCAGTTTGGATGATCTGGACTCAGATTCCACAATTACATCCCCAGATTTCAAAGACCTCAGAGCAATGAGATCCCTATCGGTCGTATCTGGTCCGACAAGGCCAGACACGGAGGTGATTGAGCTTCTTGTCCCACTGGGGCTCTTACAGTGCAGATTCAAGTTGCTCTTTTCAGACTCTGTGCATTTGTAATCTGTTATCTTGGAAATTATCCCATCTGTATAGTGGCTGTCTATGACAAATCTACCTCTGTTTGACAGGTTCTTCAGAGGTTCTTCGTCTAACTTTGAAAACAGCTCATCAATTAGGTCAACACAGCCCTTGACTTGGTGATCATCGTGCAGCAATGTGGATCTTTTGCTCTCGTGATTGTGAAAAATGCCCGAATCGTCTCTGTGTACAGCCTCCAGCCCTTTATTTAATATATCTTTGTCGCTGTCTAAATAGTGCAAGTCATTTTCACAGTTCTCAATAGTCTTTTTGTTTTCTCCTCTTCCAGTTTTGGTACTTGATAAATGCAAAGTACCTCGTGAGGGGCTCTTTTCTCCTGCCTCTCCCTCCTCTTCAGTTTTCTCCTCTATCCCCGTGAGTGTTCCCCGCTCGCCCCCTCGGCCGCCGCTCTGTCTGGACCCTGGTCCGTCGCTGCTCCTTCTGTTCAACCCGTCTCCCTCCAAGTCATTGTCAGAGAAATAGGCGGAGTCTCGGTGCGGGGTTTCATTCCCCAGGGCCCGCCACCCACCGCTGCCTCCCGCTCCGGTCCAGGAATCACTCGGCGTGAGGCCATCCGTCGAGCCGGAGGTCATGGGTGACAGGACAGAGTCAGTGGGAGTGGTGAGGGAGATATCAGAGGAAAGGTCGTGATCCGGGGTGTTGGGAGCGACTTCACTACTAGGTTCTTTTTGCATGCTATGCTTTTCTTGATCATTGTACTTGTGCTGAAACAAATGTTCTCCATTTCTCTCCAGATCAGCTGCATTCTCAACGCTGCCCGGCACGGCGCTAGATTTTCCCCGCGCTTCGTCTTCTGTCTGAGATCTGCAGTCCTGTAGGTTGTCTTTTCTCGTTTCACCATTCTCCACAACAGCAGCGGTCTCCGTTTGATTTGTAAATAGAGAGTTGATCTCCTGCAGTATCACAGTGTTAAACTCAGTGGGTTCAGAGGGAGAGAACTCTGAAGGATCTGTTAGTTCCCCTCTGGCAGGTAAGGCGGGTCCATCCGAACAGTCCTCCTCTTCTTTCTGGCACTCATCAGTTTCACTGTGTAATAAACCATTTTTGGGCATTATTTCTGAGAGCACAAACTCTCCGGTCTGGCAGTGATCAGCATCGGTACCTTGGTTGCATGGTTTAAGCAGCTCTTTGTTTGATCCTATGTGGAGAATCGGGATCTCGGGTCTGATGGAGACCTTGATCTCGCTCTTTTTTGCACGCTTGGTCACTTGTGCATAGATGGCCTCCATCTGTGTCTCCTCTTTACCCTTGTTGGACGCTCGTATGGAGCTCTCCGACTGGAATGTGATGGTCTGAGCAGAGTTTGGGTCGATGCATATGGACTCGTATTCAGGCGACTGAGGAGTAGGGGAGATCGATGGATCTGATTCCCCTCTGTTTGCTGTAGCATTTTGCCTTGATATGATTTCGGTCAGAAAGGTCTCTGCTGATTGGATCTCTTTCAGGAACTCCTCCCTGGTCATTTCTGTTCTTCGCGGCTCAGTCTCAGCTGAATGTTTTTCAGATTGCTGCTTCTCCCTCTCAGACAGAAGAGATCGGGATCTCCGTATACCCTTTGCACTGCCTTCTTCTTCTCTGCCTGAGGGAAGGTTGGAAGAGCAGACGTAGGGCCGCAACCTGGATCCTGAAGGATAGAGGTATTTAACTGGATCGCTCTCTACATCCGCATCCGTGTCCATCCTGTCGGTGTCAACCTCTGTGAGGAAAAGATCTCCTTGAAATGATGCCTTGTCCTCCTCAACTCCTGCCCTATGGAAGTATTTCTCCTGACCCAAAGACTGTCCTGCCGAGCCGATCTCTGTGATCAGGGATTGTGAGCGCCGCATTCCCTTGTTGTGCACTACAAAGTTCCCCCATCTCTCTCTGTCTTTCGTCTCCGCCTTCTCCCCGTCGAACATGGAGTCTGACTTAGCCTCACTCGACTCCGTCACGTTCGATATCTCGGTTAGGAACAGGTGCATGGGGGACTTTTTGGCTGCCGCAACTCGTTCTGCCTGAAGCTCAGCGTCTTCCCTCCAAATACTGGGCAGAATAGTGTCCAGCCGTGACTGGGTCCTCTTCATTCCCCTGGAGAAGAGCTCAGATGTTGCTGGGTCTGCATCTTCTGACAGGCTGGAGTGAGCGATGGTGGTCTGGCTGCTGGGTCTCTCGGGGGAGGTAAAAGGAGAGTCGTCCTCATCCGAGTAGGTGGGACTAGACGAGGACTGCCGCTCAATCTGGGAGTTTGCAGGCTGAGGGCGGGGTGGGTTTCGATAAATGGGTCGCAGAGGATTTTCCCTACGAATGGGGGAGTCAAAGTCTTTCACGCGGGGATGAAAGTCCTCCTTGGAGGTGTGGATTGGAATTGCGTGCCTTCTGTCAGGCTCTCTATTGGATAAATCACAGGAAAGCGGGTCTCTGTTGGATCTCTGCATCTGCGCCTTTGAGTATCTTGAGTATCTGTCGGCCGTGTTGTAGCTCGGGATGCTGCGTTGAGGTTTGGAGTGTGGAGGTAAGGGTGGAGGACACATCTGAGGGTAAATGGGATGGCTGGATGGGGGAATGGAGGGGGAGAGAGACGGGGAGGGGGGCAGAGTCTGTCTGGGGCGATGGAGGCCAAGATGATCAAAAGTGGAGGGCGGGCAGGAGTTCATGTGGAGAGGGTCCGTCTCAATCTTTCCGCCGATGGTGTAGTGAGGCAGTCCTCTGTACCCGAGAGGAGGCACGGGTAGGGGGCGAGAGTGAAGGTGATTGGACGAAGACAGGGACATGGAGCGGGGTTTGGGAGGGAGGACTGGAGCCTGGAATCTCGTGGGAGATTTTTTATCCGCTTCCTTGCTCTTCTTCTTCTCCACGTCATCATCGTCACCCAGATCCACCACTGAGAAGTCTGTCACTCTGCTCGAAGTGTCTCTAAACTCGGCCACTCCTGTGTTAGGCACCTGGATCTTCACCTCGCTTGATCGTATGGTTTGGAGCGTCTTCCCACTGCTCTCTGACGCGCGATAGGGGACTCGCTCTTTTCCCAGCAATCCACTACGGATTTCCACAAGCTCCACGTCTCCGGGACAAACTGAATCTGATCGTAAAGAGGACTGCGATTTCCCCTTAAGTGTTGGCGACTTGTCTTGGGGAGTGTGCTCCTCTAGTCGGATGTAGTACTCGCTGGCGAGGGAGGGACTGCGTGCACTTATGACCGGCACCACAGTGGGTGTGTCTAAAGACTGTCTGTGGTTATTGTTCACAGTTGGAATCGGCTGAGGGGGAGGGAGAGGCTTGTAACCTCGTCTGGCGTGAGCCTTCTCCCAGAAATACTCAAAGTTCAAGCCTTTGCTGGTCTCTGTTACTGTCAGGATGTCGTCCAGTTCAGATGAGGACGGGGTGATGCAGTTCCCCACAGGGTCCAGCAGGGGGTAGGAGGTGTCTCTGCCGTACTCTCTGTCTCTGTGTCTCTCATTTGCTGCACACTGAAAAGCGGGTGGACGAAGTAGATCCCAGCGCCTTTCAAACGACTCATCGCTCTCTCCTCTCCTCCCCCTGCCCTCCTCATACTCCTCATCCTCTTCGTCCTCTCCCCCCACACTCCTCTTTGATATTCCTCGCTCTGCAGCCAGGAGAGAGGAGAGGAGGAGGAATATTTCGGCTACAGAGGGCCGCTGCGACGGAGGGAGCCAGCAGGACTGCATGATCTCATACCTTAGGAGAAGGAAAAACAGCAAGAAAGAGACATAAATTTGGTTAATAAAACCGGATTTGAATGCAAAATGTTATTACTCAGACTGAATTGGAGCTAAATCTATCCACATGATTTAATCGCATTGCCCTAATGTGGTGAAATGACTCAATCTACAAATAAGAACTAACCAGTAATCTGAATGTGAGAGTTTAAGTCTAGGCTGGGCCAGAGTGATCTGTCGCTCCCTGATGACGAAGGTCAGCACCTCTTCATCGCTCAGGTGTCTGTGGGGCTGAGCGCCAAACTCAAAAAGCTCCCAGATCACCACCCCCAAAGACCTGCAAAAAAAAAATGAAAACAGCATTAAAATGTTTAGAAAATAGTCAGAGAAGAGAATGACAATTTCAATAATCCTGATTTATTAACAGAGCTTTACAAAAAGGCAAACACTACAAATGTAATGTTCTGTCCAGACCGTGTTTTTAATCTTTTTTATGATAATAAAGCATAAAGATACTTTTACAGTTCTCAAGACCCTCCATTGGTTGTTTCACAGACCACTGGTTTTAACTGAGAGACAACAATTGTTAAAGTCATGGCTGTGAGACTTATTCAATAAAAAAAACTGCTGTTTTAAAAAGTTATGCCATAAAATAAGATAAGAGGAGCATTGTTTTAAAAAAAAAAAATCTTTCATCCTGTCACTGATATAAATAAGAATAGTTAGAAATTTCAATCAGAGATAAATAAAGGGTTCATACGAAAATTTTATTTTAAAATGCCGGGTTAATTTTCAGTTTTTATGATATTGTGAACATTTGAATATGACATTTTTAACTATTTAGAGGTTGATTTTCTGTATTTCTTCCCACACCAAATGATGAAACACGATTCTTCTGATTTAAAGGCCTATTTCATAAAATGTTCAAACTTTTTTTCCCCCACTAGGGGGAAATGAAGTCAGTTAAAACCTATTATTCTTTGAAAATGTTGGACTACATTATATAGGAATGAATACATTCACCTTCAAACCACCATTTTCAACCATTATGTCACAAAACCAAAAAAAAAAAAGAAGGAAATTACGGTTAATTAAAACCAGTTCAAGAACCTTTAGTCTAGTTTAAAACCTTTGAAAAAAAGATCTAGAGTATCCCCACCCCACCTATTTGCAAACAATTTAGTTTTCAGTAAAACAAACATCTACCAGCACAGATTCGGTACTGTACACCACGTTTAGACTCAAGTCAGCTGCAGCCATTCTCTTCAGGCCTGCGTCTTGAAAAAACGCCAAAATAGCACCGATCTGGCTGTGAAATCTTGCACCAGCTACTCATATTCACTCGCACTATACACCAAATGGTTAAAATCTGACTTTTTCCACTGTTTGCTCAAGTGTGAATCGTCTCTGATACAGAAATCCTCACAGCTCTACCCTAACCTGCTATTCTATGCTGATTTCCCATTTATTGTTTCTATTTGTGATTGTGTACACTCCACAAACATCCACAGAAGTGTACTGTACCTGCTTTGTAAACACACAGCTTTACTTTTCTTTATACTACTGTTTCACATGTGGAAAGACAAGAGAACATACTGTACCACTGATATGTGGCATATTTGTATTGACTTCCATCGGTCAGGAAATGGACACAAGAAAGCTGCTGTTTGTCAGAACTTGCCCACATCTACACTGGAATCGATGATTGCTAAGTTTAGAACTGATTTGGTGACAACCCATGGTTTTATTGGAACCATGCAGTTTGAGCAGGGCAGAAAGCTTTTCAAGTCTCACTGTTGGAGAAGTAATTGCAATCATTTTTCTGTTTGAGATTACACTGCTGCAAACTAAATTTAATTTATTCCTTCTTGCACGTCCAGGGTGTACCCCGCCTCTCGCCCATTGACAGCTGGAGATAGGCACCAGCAACCCCTCGCGACCCCAATAGGGATAAGCGTGTTGGAAAATGGATGGATGCTCCCTGCACATCTTTACACATGGTGCCAATTATTGTGGAGGGAGGTGTAATGGATATTCACCAAACGATTGTCTCCAACAGGCTTTAGGCTAGCCAGCTCAGGGCCTTTTCAGTGTTATAATCAGAAAAACCCACCACACGTTGCTGGTTTTGGTTTGGTCGGTGACAATCAGAGATCCCCTGTACTCCTCCAGCAGCTCAGGAGCAATCCACCGCAGAGGGATCCACAGCTTGTCTGGAGTCAGGTAATAGTCCTCCTATAGAAACAAATGCACAAACGTGTGTTATTCAGAGGGTTTCGTTTGTTGCATTTTAGAGGACTACCAAGTGTAAGGTTAACGCACCTTGTAATGGTTGTGCGAGAGACCGTAGTCACCTATTCTGACAGTGAGGTCGGATGTCAGGAGGCAGTTTCTTAAAGCCAAGTCACTAAAGAGAAAACCCAAAAAAACTTATCAGAAATTGTGCCTTTGTGTGCCTTACTTTACTGAAGCACCGCAAAAAGGAAACTAAAAGTTAGATTTTCTTGAATTTAGTGTATTTGTCCTTGATTTGAGCAGGTAAATAACAATGGAATGAGTATTTTGACCCCCCCAAAAAACAAATAGATATACTGCACTTGAAATAAGATGATGGAGATGAGTCTTATTCCATTGGCAGATCATGTCAGCTTGCCTGCTCAAATCAATTCAATTCAGTTCAATTGAATTTTATTTATATAGCGCCAATTCATGAAACATGTCATCTCAAGACACTTTACAAAGTCAAATTCAATCATATTATACAGATTGGGTCAGATTATACAGATTGGTCAAAAATGTCCTATATAATGGAACCAGTTGATTGCATCAAAGTCCCGACAAGCAGCATATACTCAAGAAAATTGTACTTACTTTTAGTTCCCTTTCTGCAGTGAATGAAGAGAGAGGAAACCCCCGACTGACCTGTGGATGTAGTTGTTTTCGTGAAGGTGCAGCAGACCCGAGGTGATCTCAAAGGCCATCCTCTGAAGAGTCAACAGGTCCCTGGTTGGCAGGTCTGGAGTCATCCCATCTGACTTCCTCTGGGCCCGCAGGTAGCGCTTCAGGTCGCCCTGCGTTGTACAACATTAGCACTGGATGTTTAGCAGAGGGATGAATCAGCTCCAGTTTGTTCGCAGGTTTGTGTGTGTTTTAAAAACAAAGCAAAAAAATAATAATAATCTGCAGCATTGTATAAGAGAATCCTGCAGTAAAAACCTCCATTTTTAGATGTTTTCCATCCCAGGATGTCAAGAACAACTTGGGAATTGGTAATGAGCTGGCAGCTTTTTAGAATTCATTTGTGTTGCAAGAAGTGAAAGAAAATACAATCAGGATGGAAAATATGCTTGGAGAACATGTCATGGGAAAGTTTTTTTTTTTTTTGTCTCCAGACTATCTTAAAGCCATCTAACAGGACTCCAGTTTTTTGTTTTTTTTTTTGCTTCTCTCGCTGTGTTGTTGGGATTGATCCGCTTGTGTCTTTGTTTGGTCTGAGAGTCGACTCCTAAGGTTTCGCTAATGAGTCACAGATTGTGCCAGCTGAGAAACAGGAAAACAATCTGACCGAGACAACAGATCATCCACGGCTTTCCTGATACGGACACAGCAGGACATTCCTCCTCGTGTAATAGTTTTAATAGATGCTTGAATACTGCAAAAGAAAATTGTGTAAATGATCCATAAATTACCAAAAAAATAAAATCTGTCGGATATTAAACTTAAAGACTTCTCGGGTATTTATTTTCTGGTAGGAAAGGTACAGGTTGTCGCATTACAAAGACAAACTTCAATTTATTTAATTGGAATACAGCTGGGGGTGCATTTAAAACTGGGTTAGGCTTTAACATAACATCCTACTTTAAACTTCATGGGGAGCATTGTTAAGTCCATCATCCCCAAGCGGACGCTGTAAAAACCTACCAAGACATGTCTGAGCAAGAAGAGCATTAACTAGAGAACAAGCCAGTGGTAACTCTGGGGGAGCTGCAGAGAGCCACAGCTCAGGAGGGAGAATCCGACGAATCTCTGCCTTTCTACAAATCTTGATTTTATGACAGAGTGGCAAGAAGAAAACCTTTGCTGGTCACCTTTTCTGCTTACCACAAGCATTTTAAGAGAGAGCAAAGATGTGGAGGAAGGGGCTCTGGTCAGATGAGATCAAAATTGAACATTTGTTTCGCCGTGTGTTTAGAAAAAATAACGATAAATCATTTGGAAAACGCCATCCCCACAGTGACAGATGGTGTTGGCAGCATCATGCTGGGAGGATGCTGTTCTTCAGCAGGGACAGGGAAGCTGGTCACACTGAAGATTGATGGTTTTGAATACAGGGCAACTATGGGATGGCGTAGATCAAAGCATATTCATGCACTGGAGTGATCCAGGCAAAGCCCAGAGCTAAATCCAACCATGAATCTGTGACAGTGCTTAAAAGTTGCTGTTCACACACACGCTGTCTCATATCCTAATGATCTTGAACTAATTTGCAAAAAGCAACGTGGAGAAATCTCAGTGGAATATGCAAAGTTAGAATGAAATTTACCAAAAGACTTACAGCTTGTAAAACCCATTGAAGTGTCTAGTTGTGACTAATTGAATAACAACTGCACCTCGCTGCGGCTTTGTCCCATTGCAACATTTGCACTTACCAGCTGACAAAACTCCATAACCAGGAGGAAGGGGATGTTCTCGCTGCACTGCCCCAGACACTGGAGGATGTTGGGATGCTTCAGGCTCCTGGAAGAAGAAGAACGACGGACAAATCAGAAAAAATAACATCTTTTTAAAGACCAGGACAGAGGCAACAAAGACAATTATGTCCTTTGATGCATCCCAAATGTCTGCCTATGTCTGGATTAAAGCCAAAATGTGACCTAGATAAACCACCCTGCAATTCCTCACCTCTTATTGTCAAGAACAAGTATTATTCTCATACAACTGCAGTAAAGTGGACATTCTGAAGGTATTTTAACTTGTTTGCTAATTTAATCGATCACTAGCAGGATGGTGGCTGCTTTTCAAAAGTGCAAGCACATTTTGATTTAAGAAAATCTTAATTTTTCTGTCTGTTGATACATTTACAACTATTCACTACAACTACAGCATAGTTTGTTAATAAACTATTTACAAAATGTCTGTCTTGTGCTGTTTAAGACCAAACTATGTGGCATTGAGTGAAAAGTTTAATCAAACAACTTAAAACTGTAAGCAGGCACTTACAGCTGCACCCATGTGTGTACACGCTTTCTTAAACTGCAAGGTTTTTTGTGTTGTAATAAAACGAAGAATCATTTCAACACTTTTTTTATATACGATAGGACATGTATCCTGTACAATTCAAGTGAAACAGAAGTATATGTATTATATGTATTAGAGAAAGTAAAAATAAATAGCTGCGACAACCTGACACTCTTATGCAAAAGGTTGCTGAAATATCTTCAGCATTCGGTTTTCTTGAGTTCACATACCATTGAATAATGGTGAATCGAAGGAATCTGATATAAAGTTTGGCTTTCCTTCAATTCATTTCCCGCATTTCCTGAAAATATCTTGCTTTACAAAGGTATAAGTCAGGAAAAGATCACAAAATAATCCCACTGCATCGCATATACATATGCCCTGGCACAGTGAAGGCTGTCACCCATAGATGAAAAAAAACAAGGAGCAATGGGAAATTAACTCAAGTTAAAATAATTTACTGTATTCTCTGTACATTTGGATCACGAGTAGAGTTGCAAAGCAGACTAATTTTCCACTAAAGAAAACGTGGTCTGAGAAAACCAGCTTTTGAACTTAGGGGCCATAATTTCAAAAGCTGTGTTTGGCACAGAAGCAGCACTGCACAAGTTTTAGAATGGCCGAGCCGACGTACAGAACTGAATTCTGCGGGGTCTTCTGAGGAGAGGTGTGGGCAAGATATGTCCTCACAAGCTGATGGATTTGGAGAATTTTGGCTGGTAAAGAACGAATATTAACAAGATGTGACAGCCTATTAAACCCCACTAAACAATGCCGAAATTATATCAAAAAGGGCTGTAACTAAATACTTATTTAAAGGCACACACACTTTTGAAACCTGGATATTGTAACTTTTATTTGCTAATTTTAATTACATGTGAAAATGTATTTGAAATTATTTAAAATGATCTGATCCTTTTACACCACAAAGAACGCCATCTTGTTAAACCAAGTATTTCTTAACATGGATTTCTTTCCACTCACTGACTAAATGTACCGAAATAAAAAATAAATAAATTCAAAAACCTTGAGTGAAATTCAGCTGCTGTGCCTAAAGCTATCTTTACCAGAGGTGCCCATAAATGTGGCTGTAATGTATAAATCTCACTTAAAAGGCTGAAAAAGGCAGCTTCTCCCACCTGTACGGCTCCGATTCAGCCAGGAACTTCCTCTGCTCCAGGGGGCTGGCGCTCACACGCAGCTCCTTCACCACGGCCTGAGAGGAGCCGCAGTCGCACAGCACTTCAGCCAGGATCACCTGCAAATGATCGATGGACAAAAACGTGGAAGAGAGCCCGGGAGCAAAAGCAGACTGGCGATAAACACAGTCGCCTGACTTATGATTTGTGATCTAATCAATGGACAGGAATAAACATCAGAGAGGAGAGAGAGAGAGCGTGCCGGAAAGGAACGAAACCCACGATGTTGGCGATAACAGAGTAACTTTGAAATGTGAGGGAAAAGGCAGCCGTCTTACCTTTCCAAACCATCCGTTTCCTATCTCCTGAAGGTAATTTAAAGCGTGTCTCTTAAAACACTGAGATTTGGGGTCTGTGGAGAAGAGAAACATAAAAGCTGTCAGGAGCTGATATTTTTTTATACTTTAATATCCTAGAACTCTTAGGAACGGATACAAATTCAGAAAACAGATAAAGACGTAATAAGTTAGTTTAGCAGCAAAGAAATATGGCTGTAAATCCCGAAATGTTGGCTTCTAGGGTTTAAAAAACCCGCAAACGCTGGCTCAAGACATAAAACACAAGATATGCATAAATAGGTATGCATATCTATAATATGCATATCTATAATATGCATCTCTCTCTCTCTCTCTCTCTCTCTCTCTCTCTCTCTCTCTCTCTATATATATATATATATATATATATATATATATATATATATATATATATATATATATATATATATATATATATATATATATATATATATATATATATATATTCTTATTGAGTAAGACTATTTTTGTATTTCTTCTAATTTAATAGAAAACATTTTCTTTTGCTCTTTGCACCCACTTTCTAAGTCTTTTCTTTTCTTGCTGTACTTTAGTGATTGATAGTTTTTGGACGGTTAAGGGAAATAGATTTATTCATTATTTGACCGGGGATGGCAAACAGACAAGATTACAAAGTAAACTCTGTAAATTTGCTTTGGCTATTGCCTATAATAGGGGAAAAACAAAATGATAAAATTCAGTTCTAGGGTGATAATATGAATACTTTGTATAAAAAAATTATGCTAAAAGAAAAAGGAGAAGCTCTTAAAAGCTACTGCTGAACAAAAGATTATAATGAAAACAATTATTTTAAAAAGAAATCATAACTGGATGAAGGACAGTATAAAACTGGCTCTATTCAAAGAAAGCAGAGCTCTTAAAACTACACAAGTGGTCATTTGTTGTCGAACCAAGGAAGACTTAATTGATTTCTCTAAAAGATCAAAATTTACAATAGGTCTGGAATCAGCAGGTAACGTGTTTTAAAGCTTTCCTCCTTTGACCAGAGAAAGCTTTTCAGACACATGTTTTACTGAATGAGATTTGAACTCAGCCACTTGAAGCAACTCTGGTAGATCAGCTCTGTCATTTGTTAACTCAGTCAAGAGGTGGAGGTGCAAGTCCCTGCTAACAGTTCGTAGCTCATATGAACAACTCAGGTCTGACCTTTCAAGCACCTTTTTACTGCTTTCTTCCATTACCTGGAAAATGACCCTTCCTGGACTCCTGCTGGAAGCAGCCGGTTGCTCCATGCCAGTACATGAGGCTTTCATGAGCCAAGCAGTTCTCATATGAATGACCTGGTTTTACTGATTTAGAAAATGTTCTTTTTACAACTTATAATTGATTTACAATTATCTAAATAACTTTAAATAAGCCATCATGTGTGAATCTTTGAGACGCAAACTTGTGTTAGTAATTTCCTTGGGCAGGACGATAATTCAATATCAATATATATCGATCGATAGACGTGTGGTTCAAATAAAAAAAAAAGGTCAATAAAAAGTTCGATAGAAGAACATTTTCCTTTCTTTTGCACTCTCGTCTATTATGTGGGTTAATACTACAGTCACTACATCCTCCCAACCAATCACAAACGCAGACCCAGGAACGCTCATTCACCAAGCTCCGCCCCCTTCAAAGAGTTCAGAGTGCACTTTTTTTTTACTTTTGGTAAAAAGTTGGTTGAATAAAGGATTGAGTTTGAATTCAGTGTTTGTGTTTTTTTTTTATTTAAAAACAGGTCACTAAGCAACAGCATAAAATGGTCAGGGCTGCACATAAATGTATCTTCTTAATTTTTTTTAATTATCGATTTCAATCAATATGATTTCTATTTTATCGATATGCTTTTGTTTCTATATCATCCAGTCCTAAAATTTCCCCCAATAGAGAGCCCGGCATTATTCAAACCAATTTGATTTCAACCAAGAAGTTTCTTTCTGTTAGCATCAAAAGATCATAAAACATTTTAAAAGAAGTGTCGGTTCTGAAAAAAAGACAAATTCTCTGTTTTCATTTGCTTTTTGTTGAAAAATAAGAAGTCAAAAATAATTAATAGCCCTATTCCTCAATGACAAAAGCAGGTAGAGTCCAAAGTTTTGTTGGAGAGACCTTCAGATAACCTAGAGAAATATTGCTCTGGACTTTTTTTTAAAGAAAAAAAAAAGATTACAAGAAATCCTTGCAAAAAGGAAATACAAAGAAAAGAACCATATGAACTATTGTTTAATCTTTGGTCACATGTGGAAGCTGGTGCTGTTCACCCATCCACTCATTTTCTAGAGTTTCTGGAGGGCTGCTGCCTTTTTTCCAGCAGTCGATGGGCAAGAAGCGGAGTACGCCCTTTGACAGGTCACCAGTCCATCAGAGGGAAACACAACCATGAGCACACCTAGTCTATTTAGAGAGACCAATTAACCTAACAAACATGTCTTTAGGAGGAGGCCAGAGGACCCACACATGCACAAGAAGAACCTCCAGACTCAGAAAGGCTTCAGCCAGGATTCAAACCCAGGACCTTCTTGCTTCGAGGCAACAGTGGTAACGACTGGTGCAAACCCAGCAGCCTAAGTTTGTGCCAGAAAAATGTTTCTCCTTATCATTATTCTATATGTTAGAGGTCAAATATCCGGGTCAAAAGACAATTTGTATAAAGCGCCTCTTTAAATAGACTGGCACAATGCCCTTTATAGAGATGCATTCCTCCCTAATGTGTCTCTGCACAAATGTCCATGTATGCCTGCTCAGACTGAGCACTGAGGCAGAAGCTTCCCAGATCATAGTTTCCACTTCACTTATAGGTGCAGCAGGGAGCCCGGTGCCACTGGCTGTGCACTTGCTTCCTGATCTTCGATGTATCCACCTCAGTGACTCAGGCAGCGGACCGTGAGGGCATTTCGAACAGACCTGCATCTTTGTTTTTTTAGGGGTCGAATAAAAGTAAGAGGTGTCCAAAAGCTGTGTTACCTGCTCCGTCCTGCAGGGCAGAGCAGTGGGGGCGGTCTCTGACTGGCAAGGTGTAGACCTCGGGGAGAGAGGGGCATGATGACAGGCTGTCCTCCTGGATGTGACTGGATCCTCCAGAGCACTCCTCCCCATCTGCGTTGTCAAACTCCTGGTCGGGGCACAGCAACACATTAAACAAAAATCGAACAATACACAACCCCTTGAACTTTTTCACATTTTGTTTCCAAGTTACATAAACGTTAATGTACTTTATTGGAATATTATGTGATAAAAGGTGCTCAGCTCAGATAAGACCGAAATGTAACTTATTTGGGCCTCTATGGAAAATGCTGGAGTGGAGCTTCACCTCCCAGCAGGAAGATGACACTTGAATAAACACCCAGAGCGTCTAATGAAATGTTCTAGATTCATTGTTCTCAAACTGTTGCACAAAGTACTAGTACTGACTTTAGAGACACCTAAAATTTATTTTGGTTCCAGCTGATTACCACATATAAATACAGTCTGAGTCATTTCACCTTCATTGTTGTCAAGCAGAGCTATTAAACACAAACAACCCAAAACAGGGTTCCTACAATATGTTCATTTCAAAATAAAATACTTTTCCAGACTCAATTTTCTAGATTTTCATTTTTAAAAACTAATATTAGGGATATTTGAGTACAAAGCTATTAGCTATTTAAACATTATTATTGGTTATTCTTTTTCATAAATCATGAAACAACATATTGCTGAAGCTGGCTTCCCACTCGTCAGAATTATAAAGGGTTATTTCACTATTTCTATAGTATCTGGATAAACTTGGAACTGTTAAAGTAAATAATACTGAAAAATCTGGACAGATTATTCCATGATTTAAAACCTTTAAACTAAAGCTTGTATTAAGCAACCCATTCCTTTATATACATTTTACAAAGATGGAAATTCCTATGTTAAACTGAACCCAGTTCAAGAACAATGGGTAAAGTCTAAAACACAGAGGGGAAAGCATGTGGAAGCTGGAAAAAGTAGTGAAATTGCCTTTACAACAATGCAATTAACGAATTTGCCAAATGAAAGAAGTCATCATCTATGTCTCAATTAATCTAAGAAACCTCATAATTTTGAAAATTATGAAATTGAATTTCAAGACTACGTGGGAACCCTGCAGGAAGAAGAATTTATTCAACCATATTGAGCTTTGCTGAGTATTTTGAGAACCACCGGGAGAAACTAAGCAGAACACAGTGCAGCAGGAACCAGTGCTGGGTGGGCCAGTCTATGAATATA
The DNA here is from genome assembly GCF_011125445.2 of Fundulus heteroclitus. Lineage (NCBI taxonomy): Eukaryota > Metazoa > Chordata > Actinopteri > Cyprinodontiformes > Fundulidae > Fundulus > Fundulus heteroclitus. Next base: position 26,990,637 of record NC_046363.1, read on the forward strand.
TATATATATATATATATATATATATATATATATATATATATATATATATATATATATATATATATATATATATATATATATAATCAGAACTTGGATCCAGGAACGACGCCATACCCAGTTCAGCTGCGTTACAGCAGCAGGGTGGGAAACCACTGCCGCTTGCTAATCATTGTGTTCAGCGACCATGCCAATAATGAGGCTTTCCTCAGCATTTACATTATTCAAACACACAATTCAACAAAGAATGAATTAAAATACAAACCAACAGAAAAGCTAAAATAAACATTTCATAGCTGCATTTTTGCTTAAAACATGTAGCCGCTAAAGGGACTTTGGTCAGAAACCTCAAAAGTTTTCCACTCTGCAGAAACTTCCTGTTTGTTTTTGCAACTTTGACGTTTGAAATTCCCACTTCTGATCACAACGTACCATTCAGCTGCATTCATCGATCACACATGCAACAAAAGAGGGTAAACCACAACTATGCAAGTACCGCTGGGTTGTTTGGAATTGACTGAGGTGGATCTTGTCATAAAAGGTTTGAGAGCCTCTGGTTTAGGGTAAATATTACTGATGTGTCAGAATGGCCAAGTCAAAGTCTATACCTAAATTCAACCAGGAATCTATTGCAAAAAAAAAATCAAAGGCATTGTCCATCTGTTTTGACTGAGCTTGAGTATTTTTGCAAAGTTGAATTGATGAAAAGAAGCACAAAACACAAGACTTACAGATGAAATTGCAGAGGAGGGTGTTTCTCCAAGTTGTCGACCAAATGCATGAAACATTTTCCAGATTTTTATTTTCCTTCCACTTCTCAATCCCAGATTACTTTGCGCTTGTCTATCACATAAAATCCCATTTACCTACATTTGTGTTTGTGGTTGTAATGGGACAAATGGAGGTCCAGACAAAGGGGTAGAAATACTTTTGCAACTCTTAAGATGAGAAAAGGTTTCCTCTTGCAACAACTTACATCATGTGCTCTATAAAACAGGAAACCTGTCAGGTCAAAAGGAGAAAGCTTTGCAGGGATTGCACCAGAGGTGTCAAGTGACTAAGTAAAAACTACTTTGTTACCTTACTTAAGTAGAAATTTTGGTTATTTATACTTTAGTGGAATAATTATTTTTTAGGGTACTTTTTACTTTTACTCCTTACATTTTCAAGCAATTACATTTTTGAAAATAGTCTCATTACATCTATTTTGTTTCAGCATCTTTTCGTTCTGGATGGTCAATAAAAAAACAAAAACAAGGAAACATTCAAATAAATAGCAACAGAGTGATTTTGATTGTGGTTGCAGGTAGAACTGCACCAAGTTGTTTGCCAAACGCCCCAACAAAACTCAGAAGAACATTGCATTTTTAGGATTATTTTCATTTTTTTGATTAACTGCTTTGATTAATCATTAATTTTGACAACACTGCCTACTGTATACAGACAACCATACAAGGGTAATTGTTATAAGAGAGTAATGCAAACATTTTCGTGTCCAGTTTTGTTATCTTACATCTGTTGCCCTCATCAATTCCTGTAGCTACGCTTGGATGTTCATTTACATTCCAATAATAACAAGTAAAAGGTTACTGATGTATCTGAAGTTTGACTTCTTGCACCAATACTTATAAGAAACCAGATATCAGATTTTCTACTCCATACAACCCATGTTGATGCTCAGTATGGCACCTATACAGACCTTTGATATATTTGCATTATACGAAATGGTTAGTTTTTAAATTGACAAACAGCAAATCTCAATTTTGCTCAATATTAACATCAAACTATACAATTAAAGTAATGGGGGGGGGGTTACTTCTACTTTAATACTTTAAGTAGTTTTATATCAGGTACCTTTATACTTTTACTTGAGTAAAAGCTTTGAGTTGATACTTCTACAGATCTATTTTTAAACCCTGGTATCTATACTTCTACTTGAGTCATAGATGTGAATACTTTCGACACCTCTGGATTGCACTGACAAGATTGAAATCCCACAAAGCTGAATTTTTTTACCCCTATGGCAACGTTTCATGCTAAAATTATATCAAAATTAACATATACAGTGACTGCACAAGATCCTAGTGGCATGCACAAAGAAAGACAGAGAGGTGGATAAATCTCTTACATGTTGAAGACTTACATTGAACCCCACGCCTCCTCTCTTGCAGCAAAGGCAGGTGAGGAGCAGCAGAACAAAAGAGACGAGCCCCGAGCAGGAGATGAGGATGATGACGTACGGTGGAGCGGAGAGGGACTCAGCCCTGGTCTGAGAAACTGGACACAAACAGAAATAGAAAAGGGAGCAAAGATTTAACCCAGAAATTCAGGGTACACTGCTACATAAGACAAAAATCAGGATATAGTTAAAAAGTTCAATTTTTTTTGTTACTCATTTCAGAAAGTTAAACTTAAATAGTCTACAGATTCATTACGTATAGTGAAATACTTTAAGCTTTTATTTCTTGTAATTTTTGATGATCATGGCACACTGGTAATGAAAACCCAAACTTTACATAGGATTAAAAAAAGGAAGTTTTAAACAGAACTTCTGGAGAATATGGTCGGCTCTATGCATTCGATACTTGGTTGGGCCTCCTTTTGCATCAATTACTGCATCAATGCGGCGTTGCATGGAGGCGGTCGGCCTGTGGTAAATTAAATCAGCATCTCCAAAAAGACTGTCAGCAGAAGGAAACATGGGGGAAGGGGGGGACATAAATATTTCCTGGTAGATGGCTGTGTTGATGGTGGACTTCTGCAAACACAGTGGACCAACGGCAGCAGATGAGATGTCACCCCAAATCATCACTGTCTGTGGAAACTTTACACAGGATTTCAAACAACATGGGACCTCTACCTCTCCGCTCATCCTCATCAGACTCTGGGACCTTGATTTTCAAATTAAATGCAAACATCACTTATATCAGAAAACAGGCTTTGGACCGACGAGCAGCAGTCCAGTTGTATATCTCCTTAGTCCAGGTAAGACGCAGTTGTCCATGTGCGTAGTAGTTCTTCATGTGCTGACTCTAGCTGCAGTCTACTCTTCATGAAGCTCCCTGAAATTATTGAGTGGATTATGCCTGAAAATCCTCTCAAGGCTGGGACTTTTTACACACTTTTGTATCACACTTTTTCCTTCCACACAACTTTCCATAAATATACTTGGACGCAGCACTCTGTGAGCATCCGGCTTTCCTAGCTATGACCTTTTGTGGTTTACCCTCCTTGTGGATGATGTCAATGTCTGTCTTCTGGGTCTCTTTGAGTTGAGCAGTCTCCCCCATGGTGGTGCAGCCTACTGACCCAAAGTGACAGAAGCTCCGGAAACCTTTGCAGTTGTTTGGAGTTAATCAGCGGATCAAAGTGTGACACCAAGAGTTTCCAATGTTTAACTTTTTCATAATATTCTAATGTAGTTTTCTGAAACACTGCACTTTGGGTTTTCATTATCTGTAAGTCATAATCATCAAAATTACAATAATAAGAGGCTTGAAATGTGTCACACAGTGTGTAATGGATCTGTACCAGGGGTAACCAACATGGTAATTAAAAAATTAAAAACACGTTGATATTGCATTAAGTTAGGGTGAGCTCTGACTCTTCTAGTTCAAGTGGTCAGTACAGGTAGCAGCTCTCAACTTCTAAAAGGTTGGTGACCCCTGATTTATACAATGAATGAGTTTCACTTTTTGAAATGAGCGACAGAAAATATTGAACTTTTTGTGATATTCCAATTTTTTAGATGTAACTGTATTAGTCCATCTACAAGGGCAGCCGGGGAGGATAAGAAAAACTGAAATATCACTGAACCACAAAAGTGTCAAATCTTGTTACACAAGTGTTGTTTAGCCATTGGAGCAGAATCCTGGCTGCAGGTTTGGGACACAGCAGAAAACCCCAATGGACAGTTGGTATCAGGAGGGGAAAAGCAAGAAAACAAATTAAGCTTACGATAAAAAAAAAAATATCATTGTCTGAATCAGTAAAAAAAAAAGGGGGAAACAGAGACTGGAATTAAAGTTGAAAGTGGAAAGATTCATGTAAGGAGAATAAGCATGGGGAAAGGGGAGATATCAGAAATGGCATTCCACTCAGGAAACACGGTTCAGAAGCAAGGGAAGGGTGGCTGGAGTTATCATTTAAATAAAAATAAAAGGAGAAGGGAAACTTGGAAACTGGAAGATAATTACTCAGTCAGGAAGGTTTACTATTCAGGTTAAAGAGGGAGGAATTGGGACATGTGACATTTGTACCTCAACGTAGATGATTGTGGGAAGTGAACCATCTGCAGAAAAGAAAATGGGCAGTGCAATGAGGTTAAATACCTTTCAGGTATTCTTTGTTTATTTTAGTTCAATTCTGTGTTCAGAAATGACAAGAATACCTAACAATAATTAGTTTAAACATCCAGAGGCTGGTTAACACACTCTAAAAGTGGCAAAAGAAACGTATACACGCATGATATTTATCGCATGGCTTGACAAGGTATTGCTACCTCATCAAACTTTTGTCCCACTTAAACCACAAACTTCAGCGTATTTTATTGCTATTCTATGACAGATCAACACTAACTGGTGCATAATTGTGAAGTGGAAGGAGAAAGATAACGGGTTTGGAAGATTTAAACAAAAATAAGCCCCCTTTACTCTGATACTCCTAAGTAAAGTCCAGTTCAACAACGTTTCATCTCAAGTTATTAGCAACAAGAGTGTACTTGTTTGCAATTTCATCTAATGTTGTTTTCAAGAAAAAGAGGAGAATGGAGCACGAGATCGACCGACGAACCGGTGCAGCTGCTGCAGTAATGTGTACGCTGCACTGATCTGTTGTGGTGAAGAGAAAGCTGAGCCAAAAGGTGAGGCTCTCGATTTACCGATCGGTCTACGTTCCTACCCTCACCTATGGTCGGTGAAATTTGGGTCACGACCGGGAGAACGAGATCTCGGATAGAAGCGGCTGAAATTGGCTTCCTCCGCAGGGTGGCAGGGCACTCCCTTCCAGAGGAAGAAATCCTGTTAGAATCTCTAAAAAGACTCGAATCTGGGGCTTAGGTTAACATCCCAACAGGACAAAAACCCAAACACAGCCAGAGCTACAATAGGATGGTTTAGATCAATGCATATTCACGCGTTAGAACGGCCCAGTCAAAGTCCAGATCTAATTCCAGTTGAGAATCTGTGCAATGGTGTATTTAAGCCTCTAGATATGCAAAACGTGTTAGGAGCGTACACAAAAAAAGAGAAGATTGTCCGCAAGGTACTCACCCAGGAGGGTATGAATACAGATACAAACCAACATTTTCGATCCTTAATTGCAAACAATTAAAACCATGAATAATTTTTCTTCTACTTCACAATGATGCTCTACTCAGTGATGGTCTACCACATAAAGTCCCAATGAAATACATTGAAGTTTGTGGTGGTGCTCGTATAAAATGTGAAAAAATAAATAAAACAATTCTACAGGTATAAATATTTTTGCAAGGCAGTCTTCAACTATTCATTTCCAAACAGTATATGGAAGTATATAACCCATGTGCAGATAAAAACACATTTCAGGAGGCACTAGTATGTGTATCCTAAGAAGAAAAAAACACTACAATCATAGAGGAAAGAGGTGATAAACATGATGCCAGAGGTCAATTCAATCATAAATTGTAACATCTGTCCTTCCTCACATTGTCCCGGTTTCAATGTCTGAGTTCCTCATTAAAATTCAACAATACATTCCTCCACAAGGTTACCACAGTGTAAACACTGCATACATAAATTTAAAATCATTTCTTTAATAATTCAGAAACTTAAATATTCCATCCTCCCACGCAAAATATCCCACCACCCCCTTTAAAAAAGGGAACAAAAAGAAAACCTGATATTTATTTATTATTATTATTATTTTGTAAACTGGCAATTGGAGACATTGTCAGGATTTGCAGAAAACAGAAAAGCATCATTTCACCCAAGTGTGGGCTGGTGCACGGCTCGGTCTGTTGCTATTAAAAGAAATGTGAGTGCACTGGAATCCACTCAGTTAAAATAAGATCTAGTACATGAAAGCCTTCGGTGCAAGCACCTTCTGACTGCGTGGTCCCTCAGAAGACATGCACCACCAACCAACCAACCAACAAAAAAACAAAAAAAACACTAACAAAAAAATAAAAACCTGGTGGCTCCTGTCTTGACGCACAGTTCCTGAGCAGCGCTATTCTTTTCATCTTTCCCCAGACAGATGTCCAGACAGACACTGCATATAAATAGAGACCCAACACAGGGCCTTTTTGCATCATTCCCCGTGCCAGCGCCAGCTCTTATCAAAACAATACACCACCTCACAATGACTGCACACATTGCACAAACACAACACCCTGCCAGCTCTAAGGGGACTGTAAGGACACAAGCGCGCTAAGCGCAATAATAAAGATGCCAGCAGTGGCTAATAGGTCATGGATAATCTCCTCGAGCCAAGGGTGTTTTGGACCAAAATGCTGACCTGACTGGAGATTTTAGCTTTGCGTTTTTTTTTTTTTTTTTTAATGCAATCGATCTAAGGGGCCCTGAATTGCAACACCGTGCAAATGTTTTCATCAGTGCATGTAAATATGGTACCCTACCCATCACCCAATCAGCTCTTCTCCTGCAATAATAACTGGCTAAATGACTCAGTCAAACCGGCTGACATTACAGTATTCAATGCGAGGAGGCCTTTTTCCCCCCCCTCCATACCTGACTGAATACACCCAGCCACCCACCCCCTTCTCTCCTCGGTCTTTCTCCAGCAACACTGTCGGGTTTCCTGCACCGCCAACCCCCTCATCCATCCATCCATCCATCCATCCATCCATCCACGCTCAGCTCACCTTCCCTCTGCGGTGCTCCGAGGGCTCTCTCCGGGCTGAGGTACGACATGATCCCCGCCAGCGCTACCATCACCCAGCAGTGTGGCCGCATCGTCGCCGCGTCCGGGTCGACAACAGCATCCGAGCGACGCCGCCGAGCCGACCGTCGGTGTCGGTGTCCTCCTCGCTGCCGTTCCCCCCCGCCACGGTCTGCACCGTCTCCTCGCTCCCCCTCCCCTGTCTCCCTCTCTGCTTCTCTTCTTTTAATAAAGCGCGTCTCCTTGTCTCTCCTTGTTGTGCTCTCCTCCTCCTCCTCCTCCTCCTCTAATCCGCAATTAAACACGGAGATGCTCTATTGTGCATCCTCACCGCCGCCGCTCTGCCTCAGTCTGCTGAAAACAAGCTTTTCTTTTTTCTCTCTCCTCCCGGTATATTTATTTATAAATCCTCCCCCCTCATGTACCTCACGGTGTGTTGGAGGTTGTCTGTTTTCTCCTCCGCCTGCCTACGTCAGACGCGCACAGCGCGCATTGTCATGGTCCAGCTCCATCCTCATTATGGCATCTTTAAAATCAGTAGTAAAAACTGTGTAGCTACTGTTCATCAGTAGGCAAGTATCGACCCATCTTTGGATATTAATTAGAAATATCATAATTAATTTTGTTGTGAGCTGAAAATGGTCCCCAATTCGGGTGTCTGTGCGCTTTGCATGCTGAAGTTTCACGCAGGAGTTGTTGTTGTTGTTTTTTTGTTTTTTTTTAGTTTGCAGTGCTTATACAAAACTTTACCATGAATTTATGGCGGAAATTTCCACGTTGCTTGGTCTTAAAACATTAGAACCTGATCATATCAAAGACGGCGAGGGAGACGCGTGGACGGGCACCGATGGTGCACAAATGGATGAATGGAAAAGCGGACGGATAGATGATTGGATAAACTGACAGCAGATGGATGGATGGATGGATGGATGGATGACAGGTCGCTGGATGGATGACAAAATAAAACTGATGAATGGTCGGAATTGATGGATGATTCACTAATGGATGGATGACTGGATTCATAGATAACAGAATACAAGTAGTTGGACGGATGGAGAAAAGTGTGTAAGGATGATACACTAATGGAAAGATGGCAGATGGGTGGATAAATGAACACTTGGGCAGCTGGGTGAACAAATAGAAAGCCAGTGAAATTAGGGATGTGACTTTTAGACAACGGAAAAGAGAACAAAGCCAGACACTACAAATATGTCTCTATAAATGTCCCTCCACATTTATGCAGACCTGGAAGGTACCTGAATCGAATTTCACAGTGAAGGAGCCCATGCAGTCTGTGCATGTTTTTAATCATCATGTGCCTCACTAATATTAACCACCAGATGAAACATAGATCAACATAAACATCGCTGGTAAAAAGTGTTTTATTTTATTATGAGGGTGCAGCTCCATGAGCCATGAGTAGAACGCATCTCTCTGCTGCTCGTTGTTTGGAGATCTGTACGCTTCATGATTTAATTTCTCGCTGCAGATATTCACAGCAGTCGCAAAAAAAACAATTGTTTTGTACAAGTGTGACGGTGAGTCAGCAGGCACAAGCCCAGCTGCCTGAATCTGAGGCACACGACTGAGATACGGTCATCGGTGGGGCTGTAATCCCTTGTACCTGAGCTCTTTCTGCTGCTGCACGCTGAAATACCTGCTGAGCAAACACCAGTAGCACAAACATGAAAAACGTGCACAAACGTCCAGTCTGTAAGGAACGCGGAGGCATGTTTTTATTACTTGCTGAAATATCCTTTCCCCCACAATTTAGAGAATGTTGTCTTTAAATATGTTAAAAAAAGGTGATCATAACTCCTCCAAGTCAAAACCTTCTAAATGACTCATTTAACCAAAAAAACACGAATCAGCCATACTGAGCCAGAAAATACCAAATAGATGGGAGGCAAAGCAGCGTCGGCACTTGAAATAAACTTTTAACAACCAACTGTTAAGATACTGCCTCGGTTTATTTTATGTTTTCACTCAGGAGGCAGCTTCTTAACGCTGATCATCTTTAAAGCCAAAGCCAACGGCTGCCGACAGCCTGAGGCCCCCTGTGTGGACAACCATCTGCCCTGCTGATGTGCTCATGAGCGAAAAACTGCAGGGGGAAAACCATGACCCCCATTGTCCATTTATGTGGCAAACACCAAAAAACATAAATAAAATTGTTTCTTCAGCGTATCTTTACAAACAAACGTTCACAACAGCCCCACCTCATGCTAACCTTCGTTCTAAAATACATAGAAAAAAAAAAACATTTCAAGACTTCAGAATCTCGTCCCTCCAGCTCTCCCGGTCCCGCTGCTGTCGCTTTCTGGCCAGTTCTGGGAAGAAGGCGTTGTTGTAGGGTCTTTCCCGCTCGTTCATTTCTCTGTCCGGCCCCTTTCTTTTACCGCTCCTCTGGTCTAGGAGGGCCTGGGCTCTCCTCCTTTCTTCTGCCTCCCTCTGTAAGCGCTCAGCTCGTAACCGTTCTATGGAGCTAAAATAAAAGACAGAACACACATTTTATCGTCACTATAAAAACGATGAACAGCGTGCTCCGTTCGTCCAAAGCCTAAATCCTTCCTGGAGTCCACTCATACCTCTCTCCTGTGCTCTTCTTTTCCCCTTTCTCTCTTTTCTCCTTCCTCTTTTTCTTGGGGTCCCTCCTCTCGTAAACACCCATTGCTTTCTTCATTTCCTTCAAAGGGTCCAAACTATCCTTCAGTCTACGATCCTTCTTCTCTTTCTCCTCCTCAGACACGCCCTTCCTCTTTTCTTTCTCCTTCCTCTCTTCTTCTTTTTCTGCGCTGCTTTTCATGTACCACGGGGTGACCTCTGACCCTGGCTGCGGCCCCAAAGACACGAGCAAGCCGATCGCTCGCTCCTGCTTCTCCTAGAAGATGAAAACAGAAAAAACCCAACGACATAAATTTACATTTGTTTCTTTTTCTGCCTATAATCATTCGATTTGTTCTTTCACGTTAGAGTGGCATCCTTTTTTTTTTTCTTTTTAGATATATTCATTTCATTAGATAATAAAATGAACGTGTCACATTTATTTTAACAAAACATTAAATGAAAAGGAGTAGAATAATCTTTTCTCAAATTAAATGTACTAAGAAACATCCGCTGATCAACCATAAGCAGGCTGTTTTTTTTTACCTTTAAGTTACTGATGTGTGATTTCCAGTTTAAATTTCAATCAAGAGTAAGAACCAAAAATGTAATCTCTCTTAATCACACCATTAACATCAATCAACACATCGTTGGGAATCGCTCTATTGCTAAATATCATATAGTTAGTTGTTCTTTTCAATATTCTTCTACTAGTTGCAATGAACTTCAATATATAAACATGTAATAATCTAGATTATATGATGCTATGTAATCTTATTTGTGATTCTGCTTAATAAAGATAAAAATTTTAATTACTATAATTAACAAAGTAATGATAACTAGAAACAGTGACTATGACCAGGGTTCCAACTAGGGTGACCAGATGTCCCATTTTGTGCAGGACTGTGCTACATTTTTCAATCCTGTCCCGGTGTCCCAAAAGCTGAAACCATGTCCCGGATTCACGGGGACAGATTTGGAAAAAAAAATATTCTTCCACATGAGCTTTTCTGAAAAAAAGAATGCAGAGTTGCTGGCGAGTAGCTGCCAGAAGAGCAGCTACTCGCCAGGATGCTCGTAAAATAAAACGAAGAGGATTTTGATGCACACACATTATTAAGGAAACCACTTCAAAGTAAAGAAGATGCTGCTAAACACAGACTGGAGAATGTTTCTAACTGGGTGAGGCCAGAGAGCTTTTTGTGAAGTTTTCCAAAGTTCAATTTGTTGTTGTGCACTAGCAAGCAAAGCAGCAATGGATTAATGTAATGTGCAATCTGAGTTAAATTAAAATACATCACGCCATCAGAGTGCTGGTTATGAGTCCTTCATTGTCCCTCACAAGCATCCTGTTGTCCCACCTTTGAAAGATGTGGGACAACAGGATGATCATCCCTCGTTCCAAAACATTCTCCATGTAAACAGACAGACTTTTGCAGTTTGTATTCATTTTTGTTATTAAAGTTTATAACAAATTTATGGCAGATATTTGGAAGGAAGGAAGGAAGAAAGGAAGGAAGGAAGCAAGGAAGGAAGGAAGGACAAGGATGGAAGAAAGGAAGGAAAGAAGGAAAGAAGGAAGGAAGGATGAGGATGGAAGGAAGGAAGGAAGGAAGGAAGGAAGGAAGGAAGGAAGGAAGGAAGGAAGGAAGGAAGGAAGGAAGGAAGGAAGGAAGGAAGGAAGGAAGGAAGGAAGGAAGGAAGGAAGGAAGGAAGGAAGGAAGGAAGGAAGGAAGGAAGGAAAAGTGGTAGGACAAAGAAGGAAGGACCATAGGAAGTAAAGGTATATGGGCACAAGGAGCAGACTGAAGGACACAAGAGAGCAGGAAGAAAGAAAGAGACGAAGGTAGGACACGGAGAAGGGCGAAGAAATCTAGGACAAGGAAGGCGGGAAGGTAGGAATAGATAAGTAAAGTTTATATAAAGTATGCCTTTCACAGATAAAGCTCACAAAGGGCTTCAGAAAGAGTGGAGAAGAATTAAAAACGCAATTAAAAAACAACACGAATAAAAGAAAGAGAACAACTCAACAAATACAAGTAATTAAAAACACAAGAAGGCCAGAAGGACACATAATGAAAGAAAAGAAGGACACAAGGACAGAATTGAAGAAAAAATTAAGAACGCAAAGAAAGAAGAGAAGGAAGGAAGTAAAATCACAATGAAAGAAAATAATTGAAGTAACAATGGACAAGGACAACTTTTAAAGAATGAGAGGAAATAAAATCTAGAAACAAAAGACCTGGATAATTGTGAAATCAAATCATTCCTTCCTTTTCCACACTGCTGAAAACGTTTTATCCAGCAGTCAAACATCTTCACAACAACCTTCCTCACATGGATGCTGGTGGACTTTAACACCACTTAGCTGCTGCAGCGGCACCAAACTAACATTATTTCTATCACGCTACAGCGCTCAGGACGTCAGACGGGAGCTACTCAGACATTAAGCAGTTATTTAGAAAAATAAATAAAACAAACTTTGAGTGATTTCTCTGACACAATTAAATAGGTATAACAACCTCATAGTTGTTAAAAAAAGGCTTTGAAATATGAAAGATTTTTCCAAATTGGCATTAAAACTGAACTAGAGTTAGACACCAACATAGATAAATAAACATAAAAAAACGTGTGTTCTGCAAACATTTACACTTGACATAACTTTAAGTGGTTTTTTTAAGTGTATATATGTATGAGGGTATATGTGTATATATAATTATGTATGTATATGTGTAGGTAGTTGTTTGTGTGTGTGTGTGTGTATATATATATATATATATATATATATATATATATAGCAACATAATTATAAATATTGTAAATTGAAGAAATAAAAGAAGAAGGGGTAGGAATACATAAGTTTTACTTCTTCCTACTCCTTTTCGCACATGTAATAGAGGTATATTTCCTCAGGAAAGAAGGGTACCTTGTTTATTGTTTTCTCGCCAATGTTTTTAAACATTGTTTTATTGTTGTTGTTTTTTTGTTTTATTTGTATATGCTTTCTCCTGCATGTTCGAAATAAAGATATTAATTCAAAATTCACTTCAATAAATGGGAGCAATTAGTCATCTTTGCACCTTGCACTAAACTGAGCTTGTACTCATTGCTGCAAATAAATCTAGGAGGCACATGACGCACAAAGCCAAAGGGGAAATCTTTGCTAATTTAGTATATGATGAGGAAATGTTTCAAACAATGACAGCTTTACTGGAAAGACTATTACTGGACTAAAGTTTCTCTTTGACCAGGTGTGACCCCTCAGGAGTTGACCTGGGATTAAAATCCCAGGAGTGATAGATAAAGGAGTGTAGAGGAGGAAGCAGCAGTGTCACCTTTTCTTCTTTCTTTTCTCTTAGATACTCCTCATTCCCCTTCTTCTCTGAGCCCTCCTCCAGAGGAAATAGATTCAGATGCTCCAGACTTGCTCCGCTTTGCTCTTCGTCGTCGTCTCCCTTTGCTCCCGCTGCCTGGAGGGAAGCCCGAGCTTTCCTTCTCAGATACTCAGTACGTGCCTGAGGAGAAAAATTGGTGCCATCAGGAATAAATACAATTTACTACGAACCATCGTGTTTTTAAAGTCAGTTAACAATAATCTAATAGAAAACAAAATACGAATTTGCAAAGAATTGTACAACATTCTTTTCATGGTAACTTTGCTTCTTGTAGCCCCTCATAAACTTACTTCATTTGTGTCAAATCATTTATGCCCAAAATGCGAAAAAGACATAAAACAAGCTAACGATTATTTTAAAAATCAATTAATGGGTCGATTATTTTTGCAATTAATCGATGAATCTGACAAAAAAAAGGTCTATTTCCACTTCTTTTTTCCAAAATAGAACATTGAGACTGAGAGCAAATAAGCACACACAAAAAAAGGTGCTACTTAGGTGTTCTGTCACAATAATATTAGGTAATAAATAATAGTTTATGTTGCCTAGATTGTAACGCAATTATTTAATAGTCAATGTTGTCTATATGAAGAGCGATTAAACACAACAGAAGTGAAGCTGTAAAACTGGGTTGTCAAATGCAGTTTGGTTGAACCTCGCCCTGGTGCAGGAGCACCAGGGGGAAATATTGGGCATAACGATGCAACCAGAGCAAAAACATCTCTTCTCACAATCAAATAAACCAGCAGCCCATTTCATAGACTGTTTCAGCACAAGCTGCATTTTATGTTAATACTATGCCAAAATTTGTCCCTGTATATTTTACTTCCAGGGATTTTTTTCTATTTATTTTTTCTTTGAAGAGTCAAACAGGCTGTTAGATGTTTAATACTTTGTATTTCTTCTGAGGGTTTTACATTTTTGACGGTGTTCTTTAGGGATGCTTATGTCTCGTTTTTCTGTAAGCCCTTTTAATTTAGGTCTGGCTCTTATCATTCTGAGTGTGTCATCAAAATGTCAGTATGGTTACATAACAACAATAAAGACTCTTGACTTGATTTTTGAAAAGTTAGTTTAGAGCCCTGCTCCTTTCTCCCATACAGTACCTTAACTCAGACTGTTGCCATCAAATTAAAACTTAAACCTTAAATCAACAAATTATTACCATCAGAATGAAATTGTATTCCGATTGAGATGGCTGGTTTATGATCCATAATCCGATCAGCGTCCATTTAAATACTTGTTCCGATTAACTCATGAACTTACTGCGCTTGCATGTGTAGCATGGAGCCGCAGCGCTGCGCAGCACGGAACATTATGGGATGATCATCATTTCCTCCCGCTCTCTAAACAGCAACAGCAGGAGTTCTCAACCACTCACAGAACCTGCTGCGGGTCCGTTCTATGCGCAGAACCAACGCACCTCTGCGTTTGTTTGTTTTCCGCATGAAGAAGTACAAAACTTTTGCTGTTGTTTTATGCAAATTCAAACTCCCTGCTAATGTCAGAGAGTTTCTTCTTTGAATAAAGCTTGGTGCAAGTGAACGCACGTCATGGTCGGATTATTTGACTTTCAGCCCATATAAACTGTGCATTTTCCGTTTAATCCGAACGCATTTTATTTCGATCAGGGAATGTTGCGCATATAAACAACCTCCTGTCATTAACCAGCTAACAAGCTAACAGCCATATTAGACGAGCCATCAGACTAACATCAAGGGGGCACCCCTGAGCACGACTTTGGCCTTTTCTTGATGAAAAAAGCAATATTTAATGTTGTTTATTTTTTGGGAGGGATTTTTTTAGCGATTTTATTGATTCATTGTTGCAGCCCCACATAAAACTATGTTTTTGAGCAGCCAAATTATTGTATATTTTTAATATCCAGTAGTTTGTACTGAAATATTTCATCACAATGTTAAAATAGTTGATTCTAAAAAGAATAAAAAAAAGATAATGTCTTTTAAAATAATCTCTGTAAGAAACTAAAGAAAAAAATGACATGACAATAGAGCAAAGAGAAGCCTCATCCTAAAACTAATTCATTAACGGTTCACTAAGATAATAACCAGTCGATGCTGGTGATTCAACAATCATTCAGCCAGGGAGTTCTTGATCAGCTAAAATAAGAAAACTATTTAAATACTAAGAGCACATCAACGTCTTATCCATTAAGCCACAAGTCAGTGTTCAGATTCATATATACGGAGAAGAATGGACAAAAATAGTGATTCCAATGTGTGGACAAATAAAACAAGACCAATTGTTTTTTTTTCTTTCAAACTTGCCCACAAAAAAAAACTCTGGATGAGGTTGTGCATTGTGAAAAATGTTTTGTGGACAGAAAAGCATAAGGAGGAACTTTCTGGAAAGTGTCCATCCTGGCATATGTGGTGCAATACTAAAACTTTTAGAACGAGTACATCATATGGACAGCGAAACGTGGTGGTGGTAGCGTGACTGTCAGAGGCTCCTCTCCTGCTTCAGGACCGGGACAAGTTGCTGAAACTGAGGTTAGGAAACTGAATTCTGGTCCAGCAGAAAATCCTGATGTAACGTCTCTAAGATCAAGCACACTTGAGTTCAAAAATTCATGTATGGATTGCTAAAAAATAAATAAATAAAAATAAATGAAGGTTGTGTTGTGGCCTAATCAAAGTCCAGATCTAAATCAAATTATGATGCAGTGGCATTGCCTTTAACAGGGCATATTCAAGGTACGGTGCTTATTTTCCTTCTTTTGTAGGCTCTCGCAAACTTGAAAAATGTTGTATGCGCTTGTTGTGGAAAATATTATTGACTCTGATCACATTTTGTCTGGATGCACCTGCATAACTTTCTCGTGTGAAAGAAGCTCACATGCTTACAGATTTACTATTGTGTTTCCACATCTGAGAACACAGAGAAGATTACTCCCACTTCCTATGTTAACCCAGAATGTATGAAGGTTTAGTGTCCGCTTTTCCTCTCGCTCTGTTTCCTGACTGCGTTCGGGAACAGAGACATTCAAACGCTCAATTTGAATTTTTTAAAAAAAGCTTGCAAAGACAAAGATGGATCTTTTATTTCTCGTGAGTTGTGTGCTCGCTTAATTGATAATTATTAATATCCACCACATGCTACTCGGGTTATATGGGACAAGGTGCACCCTCCTCTGCCTGTGTCATCGGTGACAGCACCGGGGTTACCTCTTGCTCTGCGCGCTCCACGCGACGCTTGGCCTCGCGCTCCTCTTCTGCTGCCTGAGCTTCATCCTTCCGCACTCGCGCGACGTTGTCCTTGTTGCGGACATGCCAGCTCTTCTTCGGGAGGATGTTCATTGTTGCCCTGGAGACCAAGAACTGTTAGCAGCTGGCTAGCTGAAAAGGCTAACAAAAACTAACATAAATGTCGGTAACAAAACTGTAATGGACGCAGCAGATACAAAAAAATCAATGTTATAAACTCCCAAAATATTGTGTCGGAATTCATATAAAAGCAGAATCTAATAGTCAATTCGTCGCTACATTGCTTAGGCTAACATTAGCCAAACTTTGCAGCTTATCAACTCTGCTTTTTATCAAACCGTATCAAAACGGAGACGCTCTCTCCCTTACTATTATTTTTAACATTTTAAAGCTAAGACTCGATTAAAATAATAGTGTTACCGACTTGCTAGGTAAGGAGATGAACTTGCTCCTGGATGGCGCTCCACCGGAACCAGTAAACTCAAACAGGAAGTAAACAAAGACTACACGTTGAATCGATTACAACATGGTGACACCAGAGGGCGCTCCAACCGCACTGAATGTGTCATTACATAAAGACATGATATGATGGAGGCAGGTCTAAAAGCAAACACTGGGAAAAAATATATGAAACATACTATACTATAATATGTATAGTATGTGACTATACGTATTATACAAATTACTTTTTTGTTTCATGAACTAGATTTGTTGTTGTTATTGTATCACACAGTTTAATATTAATATGTACTGCATTTTCAATCCATTTAGACAAGTTAATTTATTAATTTAGTTATTTATTTATTTTCTGTTTAAAGTTAGCTTTGTTCTTATCACGCATTAATTTTTCTTTGCCTTTTGTCTATATTTCAGTTTCTTAAACAATTATATCCCATTGTCAAAAGGTATTAGCAAACACCATGGTAAAGGTAAAATGAAACAAACATCTCAGGAAAAAAAGTTTAAAAAAATTGTAAAAAAAAATAAATAAAAGAAATACAAGGAAATGCATAGATATATATTTGTTTAATAAATAAATACATGTAGGAGAAAAATAAAGATCAAACAAAGACAGAAGATGGATGGATGGACGGATGGATGGATGGATATAGTTTTACAAAATTACATTTAGATCCATGTCGTTGAGTTTAGTCATGATGTTGTTCTACACTGTGTGTTTATTATGGCATCATGAAGTAATTTTGAAATCACCTTTGAAAAAAAATAAAGATTTTTTTATTAGATATTAAATAATTTATAATGAACATTCTCTGATTAAATGATTATATCTTATCTTAGAGAGAAAATACATCTATATTATTCTTTGTGCAGAATTGCCTACTACAACTCAAAGGGTTTTTTATGTCATTCACTCTATACAACAGTCTTCAGTTACATTCTCAATTTGTTATATTATTCAAATATTTCAAAACACATGAAAAAACATGAAAACACAAAAATACGGTTTACAGATTAAGTTCATTTTTGTTCTCCTTCATTTTGCTGTTGTGTTAGAAGTTTCATCGTCTCAATCTGCTTTACCAAAAACTGTTTATCTCGTCCTACCTGTTAACCAAAAATACGGCATTGGTTACACAGCATACCCTATTTGGAAATGTTAAGAACAGCATACAGATTGTCAGATTTTAAGAAATTATTTCACATAAATATAACATACTAATTTAAGTTGAGCCCGCAGCAATGCAACCGATTTTCCATAGATAGAGGCTAAAGCTATGATGTAGCACATAACCACACTGCAGGAGAGGAAACAGACACAATTAGATATGGACCTTGAAAAGTTCAGTGATATACAGGAAGCTGAAATATAAAAGCATCTTAATAAATAAAAACATCACTAAAATGAAAATTTATGTCTGGAATTCAGTTCAAAATAGCATATTATATAGATTCATTACACACAGAGTGATTCATTTTAACAGCTTATTTCTGGTAATTTTGATTATTATGGCTTATAGCTAATGAAAGCCCCAAACCCAATTTATAATATATATATATATATATATATATATATATATATATATATATATATATATATATATATATATATACATACACTGCCTGGCCAAAAAAAAGTCGCCACCTGAATTTAACTAAGCAAATAGGAACGAGCCTCCAATTGGATAATTACTGCATGGGTGATTATGTTTCAGCTGGCAACAAGTTATTTAACTCCAATTGGTGCAATGATGTACTTCTCATTTCTCAAACAACCAAGTTGAACGACATCCTGTGGTCGTGGAAAAGATGTCAGCCTGATTCAGAAGGGTCAAATCATTTGAATGCATCAAGCAGAGAAAACCTCAAGATTGCAGAAACTACCAAATCTGAGTTAAGAACTGTCCAATTGCTAAGTTATATATATGTATATATATATATATATATATATATATATATATATATATATATATATATATATATATATATATATATATATATATTTATTTATTTATATAATGGTCGTAAGTGATATTCTAATTGTCTACTATACTGAATTTTGAATTTTTCATAAACTATAAGCCACAGTCAATCAGCGTGTTATCAATCTGAAATATACAAGTCTCTCTTTTTGAATTTTATTCGAAATAAAGTATGTCTTATGTGGTATTTTATTTGATTAAGATGAACTTGTACAGTCAGTGTCAGCATTTTGATCAGAAGCCAAATTGTACTTACCATGATAGGGCAAAAAGAGGTATAGAAAAAGCTTGTGAGCCGATAAAGAACAGAAAGTCTTGTGTTACTTTAGAAAGATTGTAGAAAGAGTTTGGAACCGTCTGCCACATTCTGGGTAAGTTACGGAAAGGCCCACAGGCCTGTGATGGATGGATTCTGTTTGGAAAGGAAGAAAACAATCATCCTTCATGAAGCAAAGTTAAATTACATCCACCGATAAATGCCAAGACTGCAGTGATCGCAGCTTGACTAAACCTGCTAATGTTTACAGTTTTGACTGAAAGAACAAGCAGATCTGTTATAACGGGAAAAAATAGGTGCAAAGAAATCGGTGCAAAAATAAGCACTCACACAGCTAGACTATAAATCATGACAACCAGGGCTAGGATCCAGCCAAACAGGAGTACTGCCAGGAAAAAGAAGGCGGAGGTGGTGGACCGAAACGTCCTAATTGCTGGACGGCAGTTGTAGAAAAGTGTGATCTGTGGAGGGAAGTGACAAGGATTAGGGACAAAACTATAAAGCACTGTGCAAGACGCTGACTCTGTTAAAGCTGCAGGTTCACCTTCTTGCAATAAAACAGGATGACAAACTTGACCGTGTTTATGAGTGGCAGCAGAGGGCAAAAGAGAGCTCCCGTCCAGACCACGGTCTGACCATAAACAAGCCCGAGCACGTTGGAGGGAACCACAAACTCCTGCCGACCCACCCACTTGGACAACTTGCAGGACCAGTTGTCCACCACCATCCTAAAACAAACAAAAACACCACATATTAACGCCATGTCGTCAAAGATGTCAGGACTGGTGCACAGACCTGTTTACCCCAATCCTTTTAGTGGAACTTGGATCTTTATGTGATGATTCATACCTGCGTGGAAACTCGACCAGCACGAGTAGTGCGATGTTAACGAGGAGGTCAAACAGCGTCAGCTTGTACATCTCCTGTCCCACACGCGTTTCCCAGCACTACGTCATTAAACAAACAAGAAGAGACAGGTGGCAACAGTTCAAAAGGTTCATGGAGAGGGCGTATGGAGTCTCTGACAACGTTCAGCCCCTCCGTTCCTGCAGGGGTTGGGAAACAGATCCTGAACAGAAGGTAGAGATAATCCAAAGAGCTTTTCATTTCCCCTCATTATCTGCAGTTGAAACCAGATGTTTACATACACTATAAAAAGACATAACCTTTTTGTCTCACTGTCTGACACTAAATCAGACGAAACTTTTTCCTGTTTTAGATCTATCAGGGTAACCAAAATTATTTTTTATTAGCTAAAAGCCAGAATAAGGATAGAGATATGCAGTTCTTATTACTTCTTTCAAATTCAGACGTTTACATAACGTTTATAAAACATTGCGAAGAATCCATACTAACCGTGTACGTACGCCAAGAAAAAGAGAAAGGCGTACGAAAAAAAAAAATAAGATTCTGTATAGATTACAGCTGCACCTGAACGATTGCGTACCAGGTTCTGGCCTCTACACGCCTATATTACACCATAAATGGTCAATGCAAATGGGCGATGACCATAATCATGGCTATCTAACGTGTTTCTTTTCTCAGACTGGCGGTGCAGACCCCTTTGATTTTTCCGCCTAGGCTCAAACATCTGAAAACAAAGCAAGCCGAAGAAGGGGAAAAAGACAATAGCAGGTCTCTTTTGAGGATTTCCTGAAGTCTGTCCTCTTTGGGTTGCACAGCTGAAGCAATATTCAGTTTACGTGTTCTCACTGAACACACAGAAACTAAGTAATTACCGGATAAGCTTCGTGGTTGTATTGACACAGTTTACAGTCTTCTTTGTCTTCACCGCAGGTGATCTGGTACCACAGGGTGTAGAGAAGGATGCCTAGACTGATGAGACGTAAGATCACTGCCCTGAAAAAAATTAGGAGATGTGGGTTAGATCATAATACAGATTTATAATTATATGTAAACGTCTGACATTTCCTCTCCAGGCTCACATAGCACCGGGTCATTTGTAGAAGGTGAACCTCATTTCTGAACCACGGCTTCCTTTTGAAGCTTTGAATTGAGTATGTTTTGGTCAAACTTAGTAAGAATTTTATTTTATAAAATTGCACGATTCACAAGTACATTGTTACTCAATGACGGTGCTTTAAACTGATGCTAAAACTCACAAGAATCAATTCATCAGATTTGATTGGCTGGTGCCTGGACTGCTGAATGAATTTCTTTCTCTGTTTTGCCCATTAAATTAGTTTAGAAAACCAAAGCAACATGACAACCAATTAAACGAGCAATATGAGACATTACATTGCTTGAAATAAGTGAGAAGTGAAGATGTTTTGATTTATATCACAGAAAGCGAGTTTCCCCTACAGGAACCTTTGCAGGAAACGGAGTCGTTTTCTGGGGTTGTTTTTCCACCTTCTGGGTTCTCACTGAAGGAACCAGGATCAATTCAAACAAAACCAAGTGGAAATCTATCCTGAACACTGGTAGAAGTAGAACTTTTTGGAAGGACACCGAGCTAAAGGTGGAGCTTTGTAGTGCAAGGATATCAAACATTTCCTCAATGGTTTATTGTTCCCATCTATCTGTTTCAGTCATCTGGAATTTTGTAGAGAAAAACACATTTAAATCACCGTAAAATTATGATAGATTGGTAATTGGTAACTTAGATAGTAAACTGTAATCCTGATCTAAACTAATCTACTGAGATCTCCAGCAGGGGGAGGAGCTACTCAGCATCAATGGATTTAATCGTCACAGAGTTTCTCGAATCCACACAGGTTAAAATTATCCTTATGAGCTCAAATATAAACTTAAAACCCTTAATATTTGGATAAACAACTCTTTTGTGTGCCCATTAAACAACTTCCTGAAATACTTAATCCGACAACATGCGTTTCATGGACCCCCAACATGTGGTTCACGGACCCCCGGATGTCTGGGGACCCCAGTTTGAAGGACGCTTACTCAGAGTACTGAGAGAGACATGAAAAAAACACTGCAAACCTTAATAGTGCCATTATCACAGTAGCGCCGGGGGGATATTTTTCTATCAAAGCGATTTGGTCGCACAGCAGAGGCACCAAGAAGTTCCCGCTGGTGATGACAATAGAAGGCAGATACTCATAAAATAATCCCAGGATCCCTTCCACCTCGCTATTTCCCTGTTGGACAGAAATCGGAGACAAAGAATGAGCCGGCACGTTTAACAACCAGCACCATGATGCGATGTGTTACATAATTTACTTGGCTGAATTCAGTCGCTATTTTGATGGCAAAGATGGCCGCTCCGATGAGACCGGCTGCAACTAAAAACATCAAAACCCGCGAAGAGTATAATATAACTTTGCTGCACAACGTGAGGGAGGCTGCATGCTTCTTTAGGCGCTCCTCCTCCAGATCCACCTGGCAGAGACACAAAAGACAGGTCAGTTAGACCAAAGGGCTCCAAACCGCATTCTGTGGTCCGTTTGCAGCCGTCGGACCAGAAATCACAGATGGTATAGATGTATCCTGTCAGGTTGACACACTTTTTTTTCCTTTTACTGTTTTCAGTGAAAGTCAGCCTTTCAAAAAAGATGCAGACAAACATTTTCTAAAAATGGAAAATGTTGAGCATCGAACACAACATATTGTGTTTTAATAGCCGCTTCTATTTACCACAAACACTAAATATTTGTGGTTCTACATACTGTGAAAGCAAGATATTATAAAACCACAAACATTTGGAGACTTTTATTCAAAAGCAGACTTGGGTGCACCCATTAATTAGACTTGGCCAAATTCACCAAGCGTGTTTGAAGTAAAAGTAACCCATAACCTATAGTTGTTGCTCTAAATGGACTCAAAGTTTTTCTTTTACTCCAAGACAATTATGAACAGCTTACCACCCAAATTTAGGAGATTATTAATTGTTAGTTAATGGTTTTAATAATAAAAATATGCAAGCACCGTTTTGTATTTCAGATCTGCATTTTCTATTTTCTCTATTCTACAAAAATCTAAAACTTTTGTACATTTCAGTTAAATATTACATGTATATTACATGTATGTATTTAGCCTTGAGCTGGCAAAAAAATAATCTCATCTCTGTTTTGTGGTTAAAAGAAAATTAACTTTTTTTTGGCCTGTCAGTACTTTCATCTTTAAGATTTTGGCCAGCGTGGCAAAATGTTTGGACACAAGTGAACAGAAGGGCTCCGTCCCTCTTGCTCTTCTACACATTAACCCAGCGAGCTCTCCGCAGACCTGTAGCTGGTAGTAGATGTTTCTCTGTTTCAGTTTGGTGGCCTTGCTTCCCAGGCAGCCGTAGTCCCAACCAGTGAAGACGGTCATGCTGTAGTTGCTCACACTGCGGCCTCCGGTCGTCACTGCAACTTGAGCTGCTTTGCCCATTCTGCGTTTGAGCAGCGAGACAGAGACGAGAACAGGTCAGCGTGACTGAACCCTCCGTTCTGGGTTTTAGATGTAACAACAACAAACGGATACAATGACATTTTTGCCTTTCAGCAGTAAATGTAGTGAGGTTTCGCAAAGGAACTGACCGTACTATGATGCAAAGGAGGCAAAAGGCGAAGTAGAAGACAGCAGTGAATAGATATGCAAGGGGGATGTTGTAGGAAAAGTTGTCGTCCTGCACCACTGTATTGTTGTAGTAGCCATAAAACATGTATGAATACTCCATAAATCCCTGCATAGTGATGAGAGAGGGGACAGTTATTCAGGAAAATGTATAGAAACTGTAAAAAAGCAACATCAGATAGAACCAAATCTTTGTTTTTAGCAACAAACTAGCTTGTACTATAGCCCTGCATCACTACTAGCTGCTGCAGGAAGTTAGAAAAATAGCCACTCCCATCATTCATTTCTTCAAAAAGCCTGAAATTTTTTACCGCCTGCCAATTCCTGTCATGGGACAACCATCTAGACGGCAACTATTGGAGTCAGGGTGTTCAGTAGTTTTTCTATATGGATTTTGCTAAGGAAATTGATTTAATAATGACTGAGTTAATAGCATCAGAGATAACGTTGCCCCTGGCAGTGAGATGTGCAATATGCATGTCAGCATCAATTATTGACATATAGTTATGAAAAAAAAATCAAAACTCCCCATTAAATATCCTCATTTTTTTTTAAATCAAGAATACATTTCAAAATGAGCCTTGTTTCACTCACTGATAAATATGAACAGGTGCAATGTGAGGACAAAGTTAGGACACCCTTCCCCATATAGGCTAGTTTTTACATCTTTGGCTGTTTCAAGCCACCCAATAGCATCCCAATAAGATAATTTGAGTTTGATTAAGTTCAGTTTGTTTAAATAGTGCCAACTCACAGCACATGTTGTCCTAAGGTGCTTTGCAAAAAAAAAAAAAAAAAAAAAGTTGATTCAATCAAATCATACAGATTCCAAGTCAAGTACTTAGATTCCAGTTGATCCTAGTTATCAAAGTTTACTATTCAAAATCTGGCCTTTGGGTAGCCATGTGATGGACTGGTGACCTGTCCAAGGTGTACCACAATTCTGGCCCAATGACCGCTGGACCCATCACCACCCTGCATGGATGAGCGGGTATAGACAATGGATGGATGGGCTCTGACTGAGTTACGGGCTTTCCGTTTCTTGATAGCCAGTCCTTAGTGGATTTACAAAATGAGGGTTTTGGAGCAGCCTATCAAAATCTTGGACTTGAATCCAATTGAGATGCTGTGGTGTGATCTTAAACAAGCTTCTCAAGCTTAAAAATGCTTTAATTTGGCCAAATACAAGCCCTTCTGCAAAAAAGGATTTGCCCAAAACTCCCAGAGAAGTGTCCCCTGTGGCCTGTTAGATTTGCATAACTTACTCCTTTAATAAATTAAATCAAAAACACCTTTTTATATTCACTCAGGGCAATTTTGCCTCGTATTAAAGTTTGTTGAATATTCTGAAATGCTGAAGTGACACCAAAAGAAACAAGTGAAGAAATCAGACAGGGTGGGGCAAACACTTGCAAAGCTCTGTATCTTGGACCATGGAGCTGCTGCAGAATTAGTTTGTGTTGGCAAAAAATTTTTGCATAAGGAAGAATAGAGTAGCGACCTGAACTGTAGTAACACTTAGTCCAAAATCATGGCAAATAACATATTAATCCTTCTACAAGTCAGTCGGGTTTGTAGGGTTTCATTACAGATTCTTACCGTTCCTGAGAGTAAATGAATAAAGAACTCGTAGAAGACCACCAACCCTTGAGGATTAGGGTTGTACTCCATACATTCCTTGTCACCTGAAAAACACATCAATCACAAGCTTAAATATCTGAGCTACAAAATAATTGCCGACTATGTTTCTGTACATTTTATTGATCTCTGATCATAAAGGCCACATTGATTCCAGAATAGATAAAACTAACAGAAACAGACAAAGAAGGAAAACTAGTAGGGATAAAAAAAAAAAAAGCCATACGTCTCATAATGTCACGGACATCCAGCTCATTCACATGGTGTGATATTTAAACCATGTGTCTGGCTGATGCTTACAGATGTGCTGTTATGTAAATGATCATTGTAACTTTAATATCTAGCTTCACAGCCCACCTCCGGCTCTGTGTGGCCGTTGCTTGGAAACTGTGTGATTAAACTGTGAGAGGTGCTTCCTGTTTGATTAAAAGAAACTGCTTAAGATGAGAACACAGGAAACAAGGCTGATATCAAGAAAGATAACGTGCGCCACTGAAACCTGTGTGTGGGAACAGAAGGGACAAAACGTCACCTGTGATGTTCCCCACTTCGGTCCCCACGGATCTGAATACGATGTTGGGGATGAGGACGAATCCGCCAAGCAGCAGGAAGGAGAGAAAATTGAGAACCACCAAGAATCGAAGGAAGAAGAAGTAAGACTGGACACCACCTCCAAAGTTCCCTGTGGGGTAAAAGAGAGCAGGGTTTCACATGTTGGCCCGAGCTGTTTCCATTTACGGCCATTTGCAGGTATAAATTAGCTGCCCTACCTCCAATCTTTTGCAGGGTTTTGCCCCACAGTGAGAAAAAGTAAAGAAACTCTCTGAGCTGGCTTTTGAATTTCCGCACATATTTGGTCCTTTTGTGCTTCCAGGATCCTCCGCTGATCTGAGAGGGGACCTGCATTTGTTGCACCTGCCTGCGATTGATAAAAGACAAGACTAAATATGTTTTGATTTCATTTTATTTTTAAAGGAAAACCTTGAACGGGTGAAAAGACGATAAGAATTGAATCTTTTCAACTTTGCACAAATTTCATCAATTTCAAAATAGAGCAAGTAAAACTCTGAATAAACTAATTACAGTTCTCAACTTATCAAGACATACCATTTAAAAGGGACAGCGATATGCCAAACAGGCTGAAGTAATGTATATAATTACTTTTAAATGAGGCTAGGCTTTTAAAATGATTGGTTTATTATTAAGTGACATGATTCTGAATGGGGGAATTTATTTGCTGTAATTTGCTATTTTGTTTCCATTAAAGAAAAGTTTAGAGACCAAAGATTATTATTTGTGAGGATAGTCTAGGATAGAGGATAGTGAGGTGTCTTTTTTTTTCCTCCATCACATTAAGGTGCAACGTTTTAATGATGGTTTACCGATATCTTTAATTTAATGAGTACCTAGAGTGCCTTGCAGAAAACTTGTCCCACATTGTATTACTTTTCATCCACAACCTAAATCAACGTTTCTTAACCCTGATCCCTGGGGGCCCGCAGTCCTTCATGTTTACAACTGATTAAAAGGATCACATTACTTCCTCAGCACACCTCAGTGCTGCAGAAGCCTGTTAATCATCCATTAATTTAACTCAGGTAATGGGCAGCAGGGAAACACTTAAAACATGCAGGACAATGGGCCAGAGATAAGAAATCTTAATGTATATTTTATTCAGCTTTTATTTGTTTAGATCAACACAAATTGGTGCTTAGTTGTGAAATGGAAAGGAAAGGACAGCAAGTTTTCCAAATGTAGATTATGACGCATCTGCAAACCTCCCGAGACGTAGTATCTAAACTGACTGGCCCGGCAAGGAGAGTATTAATCAGAGAAGCACCCACAGGACCCATGGTGACTCTGGAGGAGCTACAAAGATGCATAGCTCAGGTGGGGAAAAAATTTGACGGAATGGTTAAACTTTAGATCGAAGTTTTTTCAGAATGGCCTAGTCAAAGTCTAGACAAGAATTTGTGGCAAGACAGGTAAACTGCAACTCAGATATTTTCTGTCCAGTCTTACTGAGTCTTAACTAACCTTTCAAAGGATGGGCAAAATGTTTTCTCCCTTGAAATGCAAAGCTACAGAAATATACCTTAAAAGACTTGGGGTTGTAATTAGTGGTTCTGCAAAGTGTTTAACCAGGGGGGCAAAAATATTCTTGCATGCTACACTTTTCAGATTTGTATTTGTAAAAAAAATATACTCATATTCAAAATTACGTTCTACTTTTTGTTGGTCTATCGCTTAATGCCCTATTAAACAGGACTGGGGTTTGTTGATTTAAAGTGCCAAAATGTAGGTTCAAGGGTTATGAATTCATTTCCAATCCTCTGATCCGCAGGTGTCAAACTCAAGGCCCGCGAGCCGAATCCGGCCCGTCAAGGTAAATTATCCGGCCCTCAAGAGCTAAAAAAAAGGCATATCATGTCATAAAGTAGAGGCATATATCCTAAAGTGTATAAAGTGGCTAAAACTGTGCCTCCTTTAAGTGTAACTCACCCCAATATCAACCTTTTTTGCAGATAAACTGTATAAACTGGGCCTAAGGTTGCTACTTTTATGTTACTTTGCACTTTTTATACTTCTATGTGAACTGGAATGAAATTATGAAATGAAAAGTACCGTCTATACATGTGCAACCAGCCCTTTTAATGACTTCATGATGCCAAAGTGGCCCCATATAGAAATGATTTTGACAACCCTGCTCTAACCCATCAGGAGTTTTCATACCATAATTCTCTTTTCTGAGCCATGGTCAAAGGGGTGCTCCTGAGCTCTCGGGCCGGCTCAGAACCGCCTTTTTCATCCTCCACAGCGTGGCTCGTGCCCCAGTTGAAGTGTTGGTAATTCTGAGTGGACATTTGCGAGGAACCCCAGCGTAACCTGAGTGACTCCTGGTAGCCACTCCCTGTGAGCACTGGAATACAAAACAAAAGGGTCTTTGTGCGCTGTGTTGATTCCGTATCACCAGCTTGCATTATCATCCAGATTATCACTCAGATGAGTTTTTCCTCGGTTTAATTTAATAATTCAAGGTTAAAAGCACATGAGTGAGTATAGCTGTAGACGTTACCCGAGCCTGGTCTCTGCTGCTCGCCGGCCATCCTTCAGACAGATTTGTCACAAATTCAGTGGAAAAACAACCGTCTCTCCACAGGGAAGCGTTAGCTATGAAACACTTCCTTGTTTTCTCCGTGTGGACTTTGTCTCCTATATAAATGACGACATGCGGACTTCCTTGTATGTTTCACTGATTATTACCAAGTTGACCCAGAAGCTGCCATTGATTTGGATCTTGGACAAAATAATAACCAACCAGGAGACACATCATGCGTAACAGCAATATAAACATGGTTACATGGATTAAGCTAAACTGGACTGGAAATCAAATATTTTTGCAGGGCATATCTGTTGTCCGTAACCAAGACGTCAGAAAATAACACGTTCATATAAGAGGTTATAGAAATGCATTAAAAGTCCTGAACAGAGCGGCTATTAGCTGATGGAGAGCGAGCACCGTAACGAAGGTTTTCATTCATTAATGTGTAACCGTCAGCTTCCCTGTCTGGTAACTAAATCTTCTTTAACTAGCAGAAGAAAAAAAAAGATACAAAATGTAAATACATTTTCCCAGATGATCACAGAAATGAAATTTATTAGGAAATGGAAACAAGCCTGGAAAGAAATGGCAGAGAAGCAGATTCTATGTATAATGCCGTTTCAAAGCAATAGGAGCTGTTTAAAACACAAATACACAGGGAAAAAATAAATATACACCTAAAGTATAAAAGCATCACTCTGAAAACAAACTGTTTCTGTGTGGGTTTTAAATAGATGATTTGCCATTCAAATGATCCCGTTGGTAAACAGAGCGTGGCCACACGAAGAGTTTTTAAAAAGCAAACCTTCAGCAACCTGCATCCGTACCATATAAAGCAGACATCGTGACAAAATGATCACACAGTTTAGGTCAAATGAGTGATAACATTGAGAAAAAATTATCAGCAGTATTTTTACCAAATGTGTTTAGAGCTCGGCGAT
Organism: Fundulus heteroclitus; assembly: GCF_011125445.2. Taxonomy (NCBI): domain Eukaryota; kingdom Metazoa; phylum Chordata; class Actinopteri; order Cyprinodontiformes; family Fundulidae; genus Fundulus; species Fundulus heteroclitus. The sequence goes on from NC_046363.1 coordinate 27,019,678, forward strand.
ACTTCATAGTCGTGATTTATTGGGAATGATCCATATTAATGATGTTAAAATAGGGGGACAAGATGTAAACATTGGCTTATTGTTTTAAATCACAGAAATAAGTTTTGTTTTCATATAATTGCACTCATTGCAAAACATAAATTGCAAATCTTATATATTCCCCTTAAGTAAATGAATAAAAAACGATTTCAATGATTTTGAGGGTATCGCCCAGCCCTCACAGTGTTATTATAATATTGGCAGCTTAATGGAACAATAAGGAAGCTAGCAGGCTTTTTTTTAAACACTTGGTCCCGACCCTGAATGGTGCGTGATGGCAGTGCAGACATTTTGGCAGTAAATGGTTTTTAGCCGTGTTTCACATCGCACGCTGGAGGCTCTGGATACAACACGGCTGGAGAAGTGACAGCGGATACGATCCGGAGCGCTAACGGTGAGGGGGGGGTGGGGGGGGGTGAAGGGAAAAAAGGTTCAACTATACGAACCGTTTAAATTCACAGGATCACAGTCAACACTTAGAGCAACAAACGTAGAAAAACATCAATTCCTTTTTTCAGCATTAACCAATTTAAATTAAAACTTTCCTTTTTGTACAAACTAAAACAGCCGAGTTTCTTTTGAAATACTTTCCTGAAGTGCTACCCCTAACAAGAGTATGTCCAATTATAATTTTTTTAATGCTTTGAGAGAGCACATTCATTTCTAGCACTTGTCTTTTAACTATTGAGATGATTAAAAGTCATCTGAACCACATTTTCACCTGTCAACCATTCAAACCATGTTTGGACTTTCAGTCTCTAATATCCAATCCCACACGAGTAAAACAACTTCCGCCGTTATTTCCATATCCACAGATACATCCAACAAAATAAAAGCAACATTCACTCTCCCAGCTCCTCTCCCACAATTCCCTGAATTATGTGCGAATCTATAGAAGCAAAAACAGATTTAGGTTTTTTTTTTTTAAAGGGATTTCACAAATGACACTCTTAACTCTAATATTTTTTCAAAATCTACTTTTCTGAGAGGAAATTGACTTGGACCGATGTCGTGCTTGTAGGTAGGAACGTGAGTCTTTGAAGGACTCGTAACTCAAAAAGGCTAAAACCAGTCCCCTTCTGCTCCTCCGTTCACTCCGTTTTCTGTCCACTTTTCTCTGTCACGTTTCCAGTGTTCTCCTCTCCGCTTGCCTGCTCCTTCTCCCCCTTCCTCCCTTCTCTCCTCCCCCCCTTTAACACCCTGCCCACCAATAAGCAGCCGACGGCAACGACGTGCATGGTGAAGTAGATGGACGACCAGTAGTCGATGGTGTCGGACGCCTTCAGCAGCACAAAGCCCATGCACATGTAGTCATAGGCCCTCATCTTCAGGAACCAGTGGATCCAGTCGAAGACGTTCTGCCCGCCGGGACCCAGTTTGGCTCTGACAGCGGACTCCATGGCGGATTCTGCCGCGATGCACAGCGGGATGGTGAGGAAGGAGAGGTAGTAGCCTGCGTGTAGTCCGTGCCAGTAGGCGCTGATTAGCATCGTCCATCCAGCCCTGATGAGGACAGGGAAATTAGAGAGGAACTGAAGTCCAAAGGTAGGTGATAATGAAGGATTTATCTGTTCCTTATATGTAATTAAAAAAATAATAAAAAATCCCCCAAAATACAAAGTTTTAGAAATATATTTTCTTACCTGAATTAAAACAAAATGCATTTATAAATATGTTTGGTATTAAATCTTCATTTGGAATATATGGACTATATGCTGAGGTCCAGAGTTAAAACAAAACAAACTATAAATAGGATATGACGCAATTGCTCTACTATCCGTTTCATTTTAAATATGACTTAGTGAGAAATTTGACAAAACTTGTTCAAAATATTATTAGGCTGCATGCAGGGTTCCCACACCTTGGTGAACATCAAATTCAAGGACTTTTCAAGGACTTTTCAGGACCAATTTCCTCAAATTCAAGGACCACATGTGGCGGCATTTACCTACTGTGACCGCTGAATAGGTTATCATATTTTAATACAATGCAAATTCAATAAAAGACTAAACGGCATAGAAGTTGATGGGTCAGAAGCAATGCAAGAAAGTGGACTTAATTTATAGCCTACATTGATATTGATCATATTCATAGCCTACATTTATATCCACAGTACATGGCTATGCCATACTACATTACATATAAGATGTACATTAGCCTACCGTTTCATGGAATTTTATAGAAAAAAGTGCAGCATTGAGATGTTCAGAATTATATCAATTTGTTTTACTTACTTTCATCTTTGATTAAGCTAGTTTTTGACTTTGACTCTGAAAAGTCGCTAAATATAGCGACAAAGTCGCTGAGTTGGCAACACTGCGTGAATGTAACCTATTGGACGCACGTAGGCCTAAACCGTAGCCTACCAACTAACGAAGAAGAGCGAACGTACTTTTGCAAATTAAAAGTCTGCGGAATCAACATAATTTTAAAAGATCGCGTGGTAGTAAAATAATGACACATGAGTCGTCATCCGTGTGAACTTTCAACCCCACAAAAAAATTCAAGGACTTTCAAGGACAAGGTGTTTTTTGGCTGTTTTCAAGAACTTTCAATGGCCTTGAATTTATTTTTTCAGATTCACAAACTTTCAAGGATTTCAAGGACCCGTGGGAACCCTGTGCATGCTTCGCACAGTTTCAGCCTTTAAGACTAAAATTACACAGCATAAGCGGCCCACGGGGAGCTGCTGCTGTTGCAAAATAGGAAGTCGTACCGGAGTGCGTAGGACTTGAAGGGGGCGTTTGGGTAGATGTAGTGATGCAGCCACCACTGCACCGTCATGTTCCAGTAACGCATGCCGTGGCGGACCTTCACGCAGAAGTCAGTGTTGTAGCAGTCGATGTTCTGGATGGTTTTGAAGTCATATTTCTCTTCACCGGTGGGATCAGGACTGTTCACAAAGATGGCGAAAAACAAAATAACATTTTTTTTTTTTTTTTTTAAATGCCAACAATAAAAAAATAAAATTAAATAAAATAAAAAACAACAGTGCCTTGGAATTGCTCCAATTGCAGGTAAAATGTTTCAGACTAGGTCATATGTGTTTTACTGGGATAGTATGACTGTTTGTTGTTTTATTTTATTTCAGGGCTGGTAAAATTATCACGTTAACTATTTGCTTTATTTTGTTTACTTTGACGGGATAAAATTAAATAATGCAATGATTAATTAGAAAGCTGGGCCTTCTGCGTTGCCATATAAACTTCTGTTTGCTGATTTAAGCTAGGATGGGAAAAAAAGTGTGTTAAAGTGTGTCAAAGTAAAGAAAAATAATAAAAGTGCCTTTTGTTTCATTGATGACTTAGTTAATTACTTAAAATTATCTCTTTTATAAAATGTCTGGAAACTGGATTAAACGCGATTTGCGATTAATTAGTTAATTTTTATTATATAATTAACTACCTATTTTATTTACAACTACAACTGTGAATATTGTGGCCTACATTTCTATTCAGTCGCCCTCAGCCAAGCAACTTTTTGCTGCAATGAAAGTTGCCGTTATTTGGGGTATTTCTCTATCATCTTTTCACATGTAAAAACAAAAATATTTGCCAAATTTTCTTTGTAAAATAACGGAAGTTCAATCAAATGGAAGAAACGCATCTTCGGACTTGAATTTTTAAGTGTTGCCACAGAGTTTTAAATACTCTTTGAGGCCTAAAATAAGCTTAATTTTATTATTTCTCAGTGATCAGATTCACTCATCTTCCCCTCAGGTCTAACTAGCTTAAGAAAAATTCATCTTTAGTGTAATCTGACCGAATCACCTGCCTTAATATGCTTGCGTGAGTTGTTTTTATCATGGTCTATCACTTAAACTGGCAATAAAATAGATTGAAACTTGTGTTTGTAACCCGACAGAATAAGGACAAAATAGAGGGATGTGAATGCCTTAGCAAAGCACTGGATTTGAGAATATCTCCTTAACTCACACAGCAATAATAACGCAGTCATTAATGACAAGAATCATAAGATAATGATTACTTGTAGTTCACAGTTGGTCCTCCTCCAGGTTTTGAAAGCGCCTTTTCTGGGTAGCAGCCGAGGCCCGCACTGATGCAGCCCGCTTCTGCTCCGCACCACGCCGCGTAGAAACGCATCCTGAACACGAAGAACACGGCCACCATGTAGAACAACCTGGTGGTGACGAGAAGAGGGGAAAAAAGTGGATTATTATTTTCTGTATTAAGAACAAAAGCTCTCTAGGCCTCTTTACGGCCACAGCTGACACAAGAAACATCGTTTTTTTTTTTTAGATGATGAGATTCTTCTTCTATGGAATAGCTACCTGTATACCATGTTCACAATTCTGCCTATAGTAATAGCCACCTTTACATATATTCATAGTACATGTAAACTCTGTTATAATAATCATCTGTGTATTATGCTATTGTACATATCTGTAAAACTCTATAGTACTATCCACCTGTATAGTATATTCAGTACATTCCAGCTGTAAATTTAGTTCACAATACTAGTTATCTATATATTATACTGATAGGACAAATCAATCAGTAAAATTATGTCTATAATAGTATACATCTCTATATTTATTCAGTAATAACCCATGTCCTGTACTTATGGAACCATTGTTTATCCTGCACTTGCTGCTATTGCACTTCTGGTTAGACCTAAACTGAATTTCGTCACCTTGTACCTGTACCTGTGTAATGACAATAAAGTTGAATCTAATCTAATCTAATCTAATCTAAAATTGCAGCCAGACTCTCCCTCTGTTGCTACGATGGACAGTACATAAAATACTTCAGCTGTAAAACATCCTAAATCTGGCTTACTTATAGGAATTTAATAAGAAACTTTAGATCTTATTTTCAACTCCTGAATTTTCCTGTTGATCTTCACCAGTTAGTTATATCCTTACAACGAGAAAAATCTATAACAGAGAAACCATGTATTGGGAAGTCACCACAGTTAAAAAGTACCTAAAGAGAAAGTTCTGATCCAGGAACTCGTCTGTGCGGACGTAGGAAAGTGGAAAATAGTGGTTGACGGCCAGAAAAAAAGCCCCGAAAACCGGGATCATCTTCAAGCGCTGCAGACAAGGCTCCCAGCTGGGCAGAGCCAGCGGCCTCGGCTGCTCCAGCCAGTCCACGTACGTCTGGAAGCGGAAGAACGGGCCTTTGGGGACACGGAGTGATGAAACAAAGGGGAAAAAAAAAACACAGCGGTGAGAAGAGAGGGATCGAGAAAAACAGGCAACATGGACAACGCACGTTACAAAAGACAACGGCGGATAGAACGAGGTGGCGCCAAAGGAGGAGGAATGAAGGGGCGGAAAAAAAAAAACAAACAAAGACAGCAGAGATATATATGAAAACTACAAGTAGAGATAAATAATAAGCACTCACAATGTTGGACAAGTGGCAGAAAGTGAGACAAAGAGAGACATCGGTTATAAATCATGCAAACGAGAATGAACATTGCAACATCAGCAGCACACACAAAAACTTAAGGTTTTGCTGGTAAATCCATAAGCAGACGTAAGCGCGTTTACTCAGAGGGGGACATTTCTGTGACTTACCGGTCATTATACCCACATAACAGTAACTATAGGACAGAATGTCAAAGAGCGAAGGCTCTTGAGACAGACCACCAATGACTGGAGACTTGGCGAAGGCGCTCACGTCTCGTTTCTTCTCTACGTGGAAGCTGTGCACCTCGTTGGCCAGGCTGACCATCTGAGAGGAAAACAGATATGAGAAGTAAAAAGGCAGACACCCCGTCTACTTTTAAGACTAATCTTAAAACTTTCCTTTTTGACAAAGCTTATAGTTAGAGTGGCTTATGTTGCCCTGACCTACCTATGGGGATGTGCTTCTATGGGCTTAGGCTACTGGAGGACATCAGGATCTATTTTTCTCACTCTATTGAGTTCTACTGTTCTTCAATTATGCATTGCTTGTCATCATTTCTGCTTATAACTTTTTGTTCTCTCTCTGTCTTTTATCTTCCTAGTAGGTACACCTGGTCTGGCGTTCTGTTAACTGTGACATCATCCAGAGAAGACGGCTCACCCGCTATTACCATCTAATGTAGAACAGATTACTGATAAATCGATTTAATCGATTAATTCGAATTTACAATTCTTTAAGATTTCATTTTTTGAAAATCTGGATTTTATTTTGCCAATACACTCATTGGGTTTCCATGAAGAGAACAGCATGTGATGCTGAATATATGTTTAGGCAAATGTATTGTCAAAATATTAAGTGGAAACTTTTTTTTTTACCATAATACGAGGTACTTCATTTACTTATTTACATTTTTTTTTACTTAGTTTGAAGTTCACAAGTGCAGTGAAGCCTGTTCTTAGCTTAATGTGTAACACCACTAGCAGCAAATGTTTTGTTATATTTTCATTGTTTATAATGGCATGGCTGCCATCTTGTTTTACAAGCATGTTTCACAGCTTGTTTTTAGTGGCACTTTGAATCCAGGTCAACTCCCTGACGAAATGCTTGACATAAAAAGCAAGGTTTTAAAATAATTTCTTTTTATGAAACAAAAAGGAGGAAAAAAAAATCGATTAATCAGATTTGGTATGATATTTTTTAATCCATATCGGCCAGCCCTACCTGGTTCTGCTGGAGGTTTTTCCTTCCCGCTAATGGGTGTTTTTTTCTTTCCACTGTCGCTTCATGCTTGCTCAGTATGAGGGATTGCTGCAAAGCCATGTACAATGCAGACGACTCTCCCTGTAGCTCTACGATTCTTCAGGAGTGAATGCTGTTTGCCGGGACTTTGAAGCAATCAACTGGTTCCCTTATATAGGAAATGTTTTGACCAATCTGTGTAATCTGACTGATTCTGATTTTGTAAAGTGCCTCGAGATGACATGTTTCATGAATTGCCGCTATAGAAATAAAATTGAATTGAATTGAATTAAAAAAAGACAAAAAACAGGCATCTTTTTGGGTGTCTAACAGGCTCCTCTACAACAAGGACGTTACCGAGTGTTCATGCGCTTTTCTACCTTAAGGGTGAGGAGCAGCTGGACGGCGTTGGCAAACGGTGTTGGCTGGGGGAGACCGAACCAGGTGACCAGTCGGAAGAAGAGAAGGTAGAGAAAGGTCCAGCTCAGACTGAGCGCCGGGGCGTGCCTGATGAGCAGAGACTCACGTTATGTGTCCACAAAATAGACAGTCACTCAATTGATGCTGGTAATTATACCAAGCAGGCATTACATTGTATTGGTTTATTTATTAGGAACCCCATTAGTTTTCACAGAAGTGGTTACTAATCTTCCTGGGGTCCATTTGAAAGAACACAAACTTGTTCATATACATAAAGGACGATTTGACATTAGCACATGATATACACATAATTAATCTGACATCACATTTTATAAATCACATACATAAACTTGGATTTCAAAGAAAGTGTGCTTTATAAATCTCTACTGCTTTTAGGTAATTAATTCAATTCCTGAACTTGCTCTATAGCAGCCAAAAAAGGACCATAATGCCATAATGTTATATCTGGTCAGTGTTTTTCAGGAACAATGAGAAGGAAAGCAATCAGTTTGATTTAAATTAAGCACCACATTGACAGCACGTTTCTCAGACACAGCCGGAATATAAACTGGACTCCCAAAGCGATGAACCGGATTATTCTACAACTAGAGCAAAGCAATAATCCAGTCCATGTCTCATAAACCAGGGTTCCTACAGCATAAGGCAAGTTAAATTCAAGACTTTTTAATGCCACTTGAAATAAAAAGTTAGAACCAACTTCACGATAAACAAGATAAACCTGGTTGCGACAACTTCACCCAAATGTTTATTTTAACATAAACCATTACTTTCTGGCCCAGTAGACATGTTTAAAGTTTTAAAAAACATTCCATATAGGAAGAAAGCTAAAAAACACAAATTACAGATATATTTTTAACAACTACTAAGAACTGAACTCACAAACTTTGTTTTGTTCTCTACTAAAATAAACTATAAATCAGTTTTAAAAACCATAACATAAGCAGTGCCAACTCTTTTTCACAGCTATGGTCCGGCTGCAACAGTTTTTATTGGTTCCGCTATCGGGACCGAACCAATAATGGTTACATTGAGCCGTTTGGTAAATTAAAAAATATATAATTGTGTCAATTATTTACTGTTTGGTAAGGATTACAAAAATAAAATCCTATTTATGACCTGGTAACAATTTTAAGACCTAAGAAAGACTGATTTAAGACATTTTAATGCCAATTAAGGCCTTAGTTTTATATTACAGAATTCAAGGCCTTTTAAGACTTGTTATGGATCCGCAGGAACCCGGATAAACACTTGAGTAAAAGTTAGGTTTTGGTAAGTGAATATTGGTGGCCAGTTCTGGATGCGAAGCCGACCGCCTCCGGGTATGGAAGATAATGTGGAAAGATGAAATTTCACAATCTCCCCAGCTGAAGAGGAGAACTCAAGAAACACCCCGACAGACAAGTGATCACTCCGAGCTGCAGAATAACGAGGATCAGGCCTTTCTCATTTGTATCTTACAAATGCAAAGATGGTAATGGCTCACCGCCAGCTGCTCTTGATGATAATCCATGTTCCTATCACCGTCACCAGGGAGTGCAGCGTGTGGATGTGACACAAGGCGACGGTGATGAACAGGCCCAGAAAAAGAGCCGCCGTCTGCTTTGCGGACGAACCTGGACCAACAGAAAAATCCGGTCTTATCGCTTAGAAAAACCACCTGAGGAAGCATTTTAAATTTAGATAGCCGTGTCAGAGCAACTCGATCCCACATTTAAAAAAACAGGAAGAAACAGAACCTGCTACAGAGATACAGTCTGCCAACCCTTTATCTCACACAAGCAGCAATTAGCAGATCTATTCTCGTGATAAAAAAATGTTTTACTACCCACAGAAGAGTTGAGAGGACTGTTTTGTATTTCAGAGAATATAAATGCTACAGGTTTAATCTAACATGTAGAAACATGTCTGAAATTAGGACTACAGACAGAAAGCAACTCGACAGACAGGAGCGATAAAAGCAAAAATGAGAGCTTAGTACAACGATAAAAACCTGTTTATAAAGATCATAAGAAAAAGCTAAAAGTTAATCTGTAGAGCAGATAATTACAATAGTCCTGGATATTTAGACCTGCGTCTACAAGTGACCACTATTAATCTACTATTTTGGCAGTTTAAAGTCTCAAAATGAACAACTTTAAGTAATAAACAAAACACAATAACAGTAAAACGTTGTTCTGACAATGAGCCACAAGCAGGACAAACCACAAAATAATCATCCAAATGTGGTTTGAACTTCATACGAATTTTCCCTGAGGTTGAAGTTATGCAAAAATACTCACTGAGGTAACGAAAGAGGAAGCCAGCAGGAACGGAGGCAGCAAGCACGCCCAAATACACCAACTCATCAGGAGACATCTTCCTGCTGATGGGCAACACACATGGCTTTTATTTTTATACTGCTCACATGAGAGGGTCTGGCACTAGGCAAAAAAACACTGCACTGCAAAAACGGAACTTAAAATAAGTAAAATGTTTTTAAAATTAGTGTATTTGTCCTTGATTAGAGCAGGTAAATAAGATTATTTGCCAATGGAATAAGATTTTTGCACTTAAAATTGAAACCTTATTTCAAGTGCAGGATGTCTAATTATCTTATTTTAGAGGTCAAAATATTCATTCCATTGGCAGATAATCTTATTTACCTGCTCAAATCAAGGACAAATACACTAACTTTAAGAACATTTTACTTATTTTTAGACCCGTTTTTGCATTGTGCACTGGTACCATGTGACTGCAATTAGCATCAATTCTAATTAAAGATTTTTTTTTAAAAAGACACCATTTTCAGATACAGGACATGTTTTTAATAAATCCCCTTTATTTTCAGAAGTATGAATAGCAGAGGTGAAGAAGGAAAATCCTTATTTCACGGTGTGTATTAGTCACATAAGAGAACCATATATTTTGGCCTTTATTAGCATGACCAATACCACAATTAAAAAAAACACACACAAATAGCTGAGTGGTATTTTACCCAGTGAGCTGACAGGAGACTGTGAGATTTATATTATATTAAGTCAACTTTTTTTATTTATCAGTTAACTTTTTAACAACTTACCGATGCGGAGATTTTATATTTAAGGGGGTGTTTTTACCCCTTAAATTAATATTATAAAACTGCAGTGTAATGCAGTATATTACTTTGATGTGGCACTGGTTGACACCCCAGGCCCCCGTAAAAAAAAAGTCATGCTTTGTCTGGTTATTTTCACAACCATACAACAGTGAAATATTTTACATTACATTTCACTACATACAAAGCAATCTAGATTTAATTTTATGCCTCCAATTCCTTTTATACAGAATTTCCAGTAGCTTTTTCAAATCTGCAAAGACAACCACAGAGACGTTATAAACCAGGATTTTGGCTAAGAAACCACTTAGTTGGTGCATAACTACCGTACTGCTTAAATAAAGTATTTCCAACTTTTTTGTCGTCCCTTTTAAGTAACAGTGTGAATGTGACATTCACCTATTTATTAAACAGGCTTCTTTGGACACCAGTTACATAAAGAAGTCTTGCTGTTTTTTTTTTTGTTTTTTTTGGGGGGGGGGGGTACTACACTACACTTTATTATATTTTTGAATTTATTGACATGTTTGATGTTTTCATAGAACAAACTATGAGAAAAATTGTTAAAATAACAATACAGTATTTTTTTTTTTTTTTTTTTTGCAGTTTTCAAACAAACTTAACTGGAATTACTTTCATCACTTTAATTCCAAATTCTAATCGTGATATAGAAAAATGTTTACCATAATAATAAAAAATACAATATATATCCACCCCTATACAGCGTCGTTCTTTGGTGATTACTGTGTTTAAACTGGATAGTGGTTCTTCTCAGTGTTGCCAACTTTTAAGTGAAGTGTGGGGTTAGATCCAGGACTGGACAATAAATCAATAACAATATATATATTGATCGATGGACATGTGGTTCCATAGGAAAAAGATGGGTCAATAAAAAGTTCAAAAGAACACTTTTTCTTCCTTTTACATTCTAGCCTATCCTGTAGGCTAATACTACAGTGTTTACACCCTCCAAACCAATCACAAACGCACACCCAGGAAAGCTCCATCACCAATCTTCAAAGAGTTCAGAGAGGATGAGTTATTTTTTTAAGAGTTACAGTTTAGGTAAAAAGTTGGTTGAATAAAGGGTTGTTTTTGAATTCAGTATTCTTTCTTTAAAAAAAAAAAAGGTTATTAAGCAACAGCATAAAATGGCCAGGTCTGCACTTAAAATATATGCTGTGAATTTTTTGACAATTATCGATATCTGTCAATATGATTTCTATTTTATAGATGTGCCTATTTTCCTATATCGTCCAGCCCTAGTGAGGTCTGTGTTAAAAAAAAGTTTGATATAAGCTTTGTATTGCTGAAACTCAAGGTGCAGAAGTATTCACAGATGAACAGATTAACAAGTTGCTCATTAGCTGGCAACAAGTGCAACATGGTTCCACCTTTAACTTATTGTACCAGGGAAAAGTGTACAACTATCTATTAAAATACATACGTTTACACAAGGCAAGTTTATATTTAACACTTTTCTACAGCAGGACGATTCAAAGTGCCGTGTTGGAACAACTATGAGATTAATTTTACCTTTTACCTGTTATTTTTTTTAAGAAAGCTTACTATTTAATGTGTAGCCATCTTACTCTTTAGATGAGGTAGGGTAAATCAAACAATCTTAAACAAGTGGCATCACAAACTAATTGTTGTCGTCTTACATTTTTGCAGACGTTTGCACTTTGATGCCTTAAAATTAAAGCTGCACAAGATATCAGATGCCAATATTAGTTTATGCAATACTTCTAAAATCACAGAAGAATGATTGGCTCCAATATTAGGTAGGATATTATACTTGTGTCATCCATATTCTGCATATTAATAATATATTTGGCGGTACGGTAAACTATTGATTCGTTCATAGTGAGCTTTCATCCAGAACCTCTCATCTGTTAAGCTGAACCACTTTCTGTGAAGGAATGTTGACAGCTTCAACATGTGCCCGTACATGTTGGCTTTAGTGCTTTTGCGCAAATTAAAAGGCGCTTGCATCAACCCCAACACTTCCTGTCCTACTGCTGTGGCAACAGATATCAAGTACTAGTATCTATTTCACAAGTTATGCACACAAAGTGAGGCTCAAACTTCACCAATCAGGTTCATTTCCGGAAATAAGGGACATCTTCAACCACCGTGCTTAAGGAAAACCGCTGATAACTAAAATGCCAAATGTGTTAAAAACACGTCTGTGTCCAACAAGCTACTGAGACGTTAGCAAAATAGCGACATAGGTTCATGAAGCGGCTTTAAAACTGTGCCAACCCGAAACAGAAGCATGGTTATTTTTAAAGCTCGCTTTTCCTCAACCTTCAAATCAGTCAAATCTTAGCAACGTTTTCAGTTAGGAGCAAATTCCTATTAATTTTTTTAAATGACTATAAATGCGAACAACCATAACTGTACTTACATTCAGAAAGCGGTGTACACTAATGCTAAAAGACTTTCTCCGGTTTAACTTGCAGATTCCATGGAGCTGATGTTCCTTCTTTCTCATTCACGCCTCAGCACCGGTGGGAGTTCACTTCCGGTGTAACACCTTATTCTGCCCGCCGCGTTTTGTGACTGAAGGTGGCGCTGTTGCTTTTTCATACATAAACTTACCCTAGGAAAAAAAAAAAAAAAGAAAAAAAAAGTTTGTCCTTGAACATGTATAATTAAAAAAAAAAAAAAAAAAAAAAAAACGGGAATAATCGCCATCCGATCCCAGGTTTTGCTCAAATGTTCCTGAATTTGTAAAATACAGCTTCATATCAACTTTTAGAAGATGCCCATGTACGCAACATCAGCTGTGGTAGTAAACGGGGAAAAAACAGGTTGTTTTGGATAAAAGTTCGTCTGGTTGTGATGATTTTGTTTAATTATCGATTCACAGAAATATGGGCTGCCACATAATGACAATTGCATGACACTAAATGATAATATAAAAGTTTCTTTTGACCATTTTCTACAAAAGAATGAATGTTAATTGTTACTTTTTAATGCTTTGTAGGAACTAAAAAGCACGAACGCTTTAGTCACAAGGCTGTATATGCATGGCTGGTAGAAGTCAGATGGATTGCACCATTTTTATTCCAGTATCAAACACCCTCAGTTCTGGTAGGGTCATTGCCTTGAGATAAATAGTCAGCTTGTTACAATTATATTCATTTAAATATTAGCCGTCACATTTTCTTAAAGACGTACATAAGATTTTTTAAAAGAAGAACTCAGAGTTTAGTTTTTTGGTCAAACCAACATTTTTTTTATTAAGAATTTAACAGAACAGGAAATACATGGAGCACTTCCTGGACCACATCCTTCTTAATCCTCCTCCTCATCGTCAGCTCCTCCAGCTCCACCCTGGCCCTTCTTGGCGTTCTTTCTCTTGACGCGGCCGGGGCGTCCACCGCCGTACGGGGACCTCAAGGAGAAGTCGATGTGCTTCTGGCTGTCTAGGCGAACCACGAATGAGGGGATGTTCACCACCTGTTTACGCACACTGCCAAGACAGAAATAAAGCAGAGTTCAGAGAACGTCCAAGGAACCTTTACGCTCTGATTATTAAACTATGTACTATCACCAGCAGGGTTAAGTGCCACAATATAACGTGCTCAGTATTTTTAAAAAGGAAAACAATATGAATCTATTCTTTTACTTTTATTTGAAGTTAATGTTTAAAATATTTTGGTGATCAATTTTAGCTGGTGTTTAATTTAAGTGCTAGTTATTTTAACATGACCATTTTTCCAGTTTTATTAGAGTTGATAATCTTAGTAAGTATAATAATAATCATCTTTGTGATTGTAACTTTGTACATGCCAGAGAAACGTGTCTGAATTTGAGCCGTGCTTCAGGGGGCTCTGCCCCTGTGTGGCTCCCAGGGGGCATTGCAGTTGCTACACTTGCAACCTTCCCAGGATGCAAAGGTCCTGCTCTGATTGCCACCAGGACATTGCATGTTACCAATGTTTCAACTAAAGTATTACTATTTTAGTAATTTTAAGCATTATCCCATGTTGTTCAATTTAACTTGCGTTTCTATTCAGGTCGGTAAAAAGTTGCATATTAATTTGATTGCATCAGTATTTTCTTATTTTAGACCATCAAAGATTGATTATTGGATCTCCATGTTTACCAAATGTTTATTATACATTACTGTCTATCATATAGTGACAATTTTTTATCATTTATCCTCAGTTCCTCTAAGATGGCCATTTGTCCATTTTCTTTCATGTTCTGACCGTCTGCTTTTCCATCTTCCTTTTATTCACCTCTAAAACAGTTTACAGTTACACCTTGTATGACAAAAGCTTTGAGGTTTCAACAATTGCATTATTTCAATAAATATTTTTAATTAAATTAATGTCAATTCAACAAAATGACGTTAAAACTGTAATTATTTAGCGTTTACATATTACACATTTTCTTTGCTACAGCTTAATGCTTTGGTTTAATGTAAAACAATAATTATACATTTGTTTAAAAATCATATTAAAGGCCATATTTAATGGCATATGCATCCAACAGTAGTACATTTGGCCCCAATATATATATTTAGCAAGCTTTTCCTTTAACCTTCAGCGTTTAGATGATAGCATTGCAGTAAATATTGATCAGGCTTCATTGACGAGGAATTCTTGACACCACAGAAAATCTGCACAAATACGTTAAATCATCAGCCTGAGTGTTCTGTAGCTCTCTACACAAGGTGCAGCGAGCACAACGATTGCCCGAGGTGCAATCCCCCACACCTTACCTGACAGCCACCACCACAGTGGCACAGTCTGAGCCCACAGGCGGCAGGATTGGCTCTGGGCAATGTCTACTGACAAGGTATACGGCTTTGATGCCGCATTGACCTTGCTGAAATGTTTTAGTGATCTCAACGCAGAGCGCTACAGGCTGGTGGTCCTCTGATGGAAGAGGAAGCAGCAACAGTTTCTCATGAGCCCCTAAACACATTTTCAGACCCCCCTCCCGACAACTCGGAGCCTTCTGGAGATCTTAAAACTCACCGAATGTGTCTCTGGCGGATCAGGACACGGGCATGGTGGATACTCTTGGCGAGTCCGAGCTTGAAGACCTGAGTCTGCAGCCTCCTCTCCAAGAAATCTTCCACCTTCAGACCCAGGATGTAATCGAGCTTCATCTTACCCTCATCCAGCACGCCGATCCTCACCAGACGCCTGAGCAAGGCATTACCTGAAAACAACCAAAAAGCTCACTCTTAAGACAAAGGGACAAAAAAAACGCGTACAGCCGATTTCAATAAAGCAACAATAATAATGGCCTCATTGACGAGGAATTCTTGACACCACAGTGAAGTCTGACGGTTTATAATTAAATCATCGGCCAAGTCCAACTACGGCAAAGCTGTTCCTGATACCTTCAAACAGACGTTTGGGGTCCTTCTCGTCCAGAGTGAGCAGCTCTCTGGCAGCTTTACGGATCTTAGCAAGGGTAAACTTGACCCTCCACACCTCACGCTTGTTCCTCAGACCATACTCCCCTGGAAAGAAGATGGACGGCCGTTAAACCAAACTAAAAAAAAAAATGCCACTATGGCGCGTAAATTGAATTCAGCTATAGTTGATGGCATTAAAAAAAAAAAAAATAATCAAAGCATACCAATGAGTTTCAACTCCTGGTCGAGACGGGACTTCTCGAAGGGACGGCGAGGGGTGACATATGTCTTACGACAAACCCAGCTCCTGGCAACGGGCATGGTGGCTTATGGCGCCTGTGAAAGGAAGACGGCAACATCAGACAATGGCCAGTTTGATGCTATAGAATTATATTTATAGATTAAAAAAATTATATTCTGGCTATAAACACTTATAGCTTAATTTTTTTTCTAAATCAAACACTTTATATACAAATTACATCAAATCTTTGATTCAGTCATGATCAGGCCAGTTGACTGTACAAGGTTTCCAAATAAAAAAAAACATTTGGAAGGTCAGAAATCATGTGGTTATGAATAAAAAAAATGTTTCCCTTCACTGTATGATTACGACCATAGGAAGAAAAAAAAATGTATTCATGCTTAATAACCAATAACTCATAAACAGCCACCAGTCTCTAAATGCTAACAAACCTACCACAAGCACTGTTGAAACCCATCCATCCAAATCGTTTTGCATGATTTACATTTCAGAAAATTTAATTCCAGCATCAGTAATTTAGCTGTAACTGTATACTTTAACCCGATTAGATAAGCCTGCTGTTTTACATAAAACTAGATTCCAAAATATAACTGTATATAACTGAATGCACCTTCCCTACTCTGCACCTTCTTGTATGAGCCGATGTGACGAGTGAATTTCTCCATTGTGAGATCAATAAAGACTATCTTAAATAACCTAGTTTCTATTACATGCTGTCCCCAGGTAATATAATAAACCTTTATTATTAAATTATTTTTTTCTTCATTTATCCACGCAAAACCCGAAATATACAAATTACAAAAATTTGGAGACAAAAAGGGTCTCTGGTTCATATTTTTTCAAATCTATAAACAGTCTTCAAGAAGACCATCTTTATCGAGGTATATAAATGCGACCTGCTTCTGCAATGTTGGCACGTATACCCATTTTATAGTTTTAGCCTGAACGCTAGGTTCAAAATATTCTTTTGAACCTTGTCCAGTTCAAAAGAATATAAGTAAATACACGATAAAAAAAAAACAATTATAGGCCTTTTAATATAAAATAACGTAAAATAAGAGATAAAATGTAAGGAAAAACCGCTGCGGCATCCAAACGAGTAGGCCTTAGCCGCACCGCACCACGTTGTTTGACGAGACGACCTAGCATTAGCTTCCAGGATATCTTATTTTCGAAATCCGCAAAGCATAATGTTGAAAATATTTAAGATAATCGTCTAAACTAACGTTTTTACCCATCAACTGCTGATAATACCAGCCAGAAATCAGAAATGTGTGGATGTTGAGCATGAAATGGTAGGCTGTACCTGTCTCGCTCAGGCTTGCTTAGTAAAGAGGAAGTTTGACGGAGTTCACGTGCCTTATATATGGCACACAAACACTACATCCCCCATCATGCCCCTCACCGTCCAAACGGAAGAGAGCTTCTTTTTGTGTTGCCCTCTAGTGGTCAAATAGAAAATAGCTAAAAAAAAAACGTGAAACTTTTTCCGTTAGCGTCTTTTCTGTAATTTATACCATTCAAAATCTGTTTCTTTTTAAGAAAAAAAGAAAGCCACAATGTAATAAATAGACTACATCAGTCTATTTATGTTTTTTTCTGCAATTTTTAATCTTAAACTACACTGGGCTCATTTATTGTGTAAAATCCTTGCAACTAGTGGCTAATCTTGTATTAAATGGTGTATAACTGTGAGGAAGGTATGGTGATAAACTCAACCAGAAGGGCACTGCTATTTATATAACACTGAAAGGGGACCCCTAGCATGTGTTTCTGTCTGTCATCCTGCGTGATCAACTGAATGACATACAGAAGCACACTTGTTGCACTCCATACCCTCTCTTTTCCGGACAGAATATTTGTTCTTCTAAGGAGTTTCTTTGTATTTTTTTTTTCCATTCAGGTGAAACACAGCCTTAACCCTCTTTCCTTTCACCTCGGAGGATCTTCTGTGACTTCTTGTTTGGGATTTTTCCTTCTTTTTTTTTTTTACAGCTTGGTCCCCGATCTGTGTGAATACAAACCTCCTCCGTTCCCCTTGCCTTCCTTTCTCCTTTCCCCCTCCATTTCCCGGGCTATGCTCTCCTCACCCACTGTGATCCTCCAGCCTTACGGACTTCCCGTCTACCCACAGACAACCACATGCTACCCCAGCATAGTTCAGGTAAACGTCTTGTCTGTTCTGCAGTTTCTCGTTTGTTGATCTTTGACCCAGTGACCCAAACTAACCCATGATTAGAGATCAGAAAATAAGCAAAGCAGTACTACGTATTTACAGTAAAAATACTCTGACAGGACATTAGAGCTGCAAGAAGAGACCCTGCTCCACGTATTTTGGTAACTGGATTCAGTAACCAATGAAAAACAAAAATTATTATCATTTGATTTTCAGTTAAAAACACAAAATTAAGTGGAAATTTAAATCTGATTTGATTTTATTTCCATGCAACAAATCTACCATGCAACAAATCTGCAACCATCATACACCTTGACTGCAGGACACGCGTTTTCATTTGTATATCCTACCTTTTGAGGTGTCGTCTTACTTATTTTATATCACAAAAAAAATATATATGAACAGGGAAATATAAAATAGACACATATCTGGTGAATCTAGATGCGGATATGTATTTAAAAAACAACAACATTTGTCTCATGTGAGCTGGATGTCAAAACTCACCCCTACCATTTGTGGAAAGTGACATCACGGGTTGATATTGTTTAGGTCGTGACAAGATGCAACATAAATGACAATTTCCTCCCATCTACATTTGACCACATGCTGGAAATTCCTTTTTTTAAATTTGTTTTAAAAAAATGCTAAAGACACATTCTTGGCGTGTGAATGTTTTGGTGACTGGATTATCTCATCAGAGACCAGTGATAAAAAACAATCAACAACAACAAGTGATAGTTTAATTTTCATTTTACAATGCAAACTATTCAACTGAAAACACAAGCAGTTTTCCTTTTTGTGGTTCAAAATGTGATGTATTTAATTGAATGTCTATCATAGTAAAAAATGAATTAAAATATCTGAAGAGTGATAAAAAATGTAGACCTTTCTCATATTCCAACATCCTCCACAACTCAGCTTGTGCTCTCAAAGAACGTCTCATCTCGTGACGTCACGGCCCAGATATGGTTGGGACGAGCGTCGGTGTTTTTAAGAAAAACAAAACTTATCTTTCTTCAAATTCATAAACGCTTGATCATTTTATGTGGCCCTTAGCTAAAATATTTTAAATTTAAAGTAGTTGTTGTCATATATTTGCAAGAAAATAGCCTTAAAGTCACCCTAATTTTCCTATATAATACGTAATACTTTTTGCTTTTCTGCAAAACACACTAATGATGTTATGTTCCATTAAATTCAAAAGTTTAAAACAAACAGATTAGGATTGAATGAGGATGCCACAGGAATAACGCTGTGCAGTATCTGTTTCTTTTTTATCTAACTAAGGACACATTATAGGTTATCTTTAGTCTTCTGGTCTGAGTGATACCAGCAGCAAGTGTCCCTGACATACCACCAATGCCACAATGCCTCCGGTATCTCTCCACCTTGTCACTGAGCTTCCCACCAGCAGTATTTTTAGTCCTCTTCTCCTGAGCCGATAATCAGAAGAAGGGGTTCTGACGCCTGTCTTGCGTTACGCAGCCAGCAGTAGTGCTGGAGGCTGTTGTGAATCCTGCCTGTTTTTGCACTTACGTGGTTTTACAACAAGCATGAAAGTCACGTTTTATTGAAAATTGAATAAACATGAATAAGAAACTGTAATAAGACAGATTAAAAGTGAGCCATTGGTCATTTGAAAGCATATGGAATTAAATGCTTATCCTTAAAGTATCTTAGAGCAATTTCACCTTTAAAGGATCACTTTAAAATGCAGTTTAATGGCACCATAATCACTTTGAGATGAACTTCCACTGATTCTCAAGTTGCAGCAGCTGCACTTTAAAGTCCACCGAGGGAGCAGTGGTACATGCTCCTATTTTTCTTCCCCCTTTCCCCTTTTTCTTTGTCTTTACAATTTTTTTTAAGAGTCAGTTTATTGCTTTATAATCTAAAAACCAGAATGCACGACATAGACGGATGGAAAGATGGAGCAAGAAGCATACAGTTTCCCCTAACAAGCAGTGTGTCGCTGTAAGACTTGCTCTTGAGAGGTTTTGAAATGCCAACATCTGCAGTCAGAGTGGCCTTGTGTAAATCCTGCAACAGCTGCCACGGTGGGCACCTGGCTCCGGGCTGTCACCCTCTGATCGTCCAGCGACAGCTGAGGAAGGAGACGAAAGAAAGAGCCAACAAATGGGCATTTAAAAAAAAAAAAAGGGCCTGTGTGTCCTGCATCTGCTGACTGTGTGATACTGAATCAGGCTGGGAGTTAAAAGCGTGGCTCACAGTGATATCTAACAGACTGTTTTCTCTAATCTTTCAGCTTTACGTCTGTCAAGAAGGTCAATGCAGTCACAGAGCGGCTGTTTCTCAAGCTAAAACGTCCACGTTGAGCGTTACTTTAGACAGTTTTTTCAGTTGTTTAACCCAATGAAGTTTAATTTTATGCAATATTTTATAACCTGGTGTGTGAAACAATAGAAAGATTTTTACAGATCTGGAAAAAAAAAATGCAAATATGTATTTGCCCCCCACAGATTTCTTTTGTTTTTGCTTTTTTTCTTTACTCTTAATTGATTCAGATCATCAAACTAATTTCAAATTAGAATCTGCCATCACACTTTCCACGAGTTAAAATGCTCTATGGTCAAAATTAGCACCGCAAAAATCTTTTTCTGCAATCTACAAACAATTCATGATGCCTTCCATTTATCACAGAAGTCAGTCTAAGTTTAGTATGCAATATGGCCACCATGCATATAAAATGCAATGGAAGTTACAGGTATAAACACTTTTCTAAAGCTTCTGATAGTTTGTATCTCAATAAACCAGTAACTCATACTGTGTTTCAATGTATAGGATGAGGCAATTCAAATAATTGTGTTTTTCTAGCCTGCTTATATGCAGTGGTCTCAACATCTATCTATCTATCTATCTATCTATCTATCTATCTATCTATCTATCTATCTATCTATCTATCTATCTATCTATCTATCTATCTATCTATCTATCTATCTATCTATCTATCTATCTATCTATCTATCTATCTATCTATCTATCTATCTATCTATCTATCTATCTATCTATCTATCCATCCATCCATCCAGCTAGCCAACTATCTATTTATCTATGGCCCGCCTGTGTTTTCCACCTGCAGCCGCCATATTTTTTTTGAGGGTCAACTTTGGTCAAAAAGTTCCGATTTTTCCGCTCAGAATTTAGTCTAAAGGGGGATTTACAGCAGAATTTTGAAACTTGGAACTCTAAAGTGTTTATTTCTGGTCACAAACGTTTCATTGGCTGAGAATTTCTGAACAAACTGAGCTCAGACACACAGAAACGATTAAACTCATAGCATTAGAATATAACTATGTTTGCACAACAATCAAACAATACAGATTATTCTTTGCGTTCTTTGGATATTCTTCACTTGTACAACATAAACTTGCCAATGCCTTTCAATTGTACATTTTATTTTTTAAACAATTTTAAATCTTTTAGTTTGTTTGAGCTATAAAGGTCCCCAAATGTTTTGAGGGCCCGAAGCAGCCTCTTAGTTTGCTACACCTTGGTAAAGCTTGTGTAATAAATAAAAGCTATTAGGTTTTAGAGACGACTGTTAAAAAAAACGAACTGAATAGTTAAAAATGACACTTTTTAATCAAGTTTTTAACTCTTCGAATGGAGCTAGCAGCCCTGAGATGAGCCAAGTGGCTGCTGATTTCCTCTTTTCTCCTATTTGGTTTTGAGAAGAAATTGTTAGCAATTTCTTAGAAGCACATTTTACTTGTAATCTGCATGTATACACTAATTTAAATAAGAATAAAAAACTTGCCACCCTTCTGCGAAAGGACAGCGCCAAACGTAATGAAGGAAGAAGAATCTGGAGAGAGACTGCTTCGTAATATTTAATGATAATCAGGACATTTAGCACAATGTGTTGCAGCTGAAGGGGGAGAGTATCAGGAGTGATTTTTGGACTTGGTG
Organism: Fundulus heteroclitus; assembly: GCF_011125445.2. Taxonomy (NCBI): domain Eukaryota; kingdom Metazoa; phylum Chordata; class Actinopteri; order Cyprinodontiformes; family Fundulidae; genus Fundulus; species Fundulus heteroclitus. The sequence continues at coordinate 27,041,602 of NC_046363.1, forward strand.
GAGGGGATCGAGGTGACTGACAGATGCAGATGTCTGCAGCTGGTGTGACTCCCCCGGTTGTGGAGCTGTGGGGGTGACTGGATGTGATTGGTTGATGAGTGGGTCTTGTGGTGGGGTGGGCGGGTGGTCGGCTGGCATTAAAACATGCAGCAGTTGTTGTACAATGCATCAGAGAGAGGATCATCAAAGGGGGGTAAGACAATTCATTCCATCTTTAACAGTAGGATTTGATTCAATCTAATTATACATTTCCATTTATTTGTAAATTTAAGATTCTAAAAAGTTAACGAGATTGGGGTTCAATTTCTTAAAACATAGCTGACTGTGTTGAACACAAAATAAACTCAGCTTACTGGTTCAAAATAATTGAATGGTTTTAGATAATTCTTCTAGTGTTTGGGTGGAGGTGTAAAAAATACAGACCAATGAGAAACTGATTTTTTTTTATGTTCAAACTAAAACTTCAGACAAAGAATTTGCCTTCATGATATGCTGGTTTTACCATCAATGGTTTTGCTGGTTTAAGTTCATCTTTATGGCTGGATTAAATACAATTAAATCAAATTTTAACTTGTAAAAAGGATAAATGTCTCTTTTTTTTTCCAGACCAGAAAAGGAAATATCTAAGAGAAAAAAATATACAAAAAAAGAAACAAAGAACTGAAATTTTGGATGACTCCTCCAAACAAGTCTGAAAAAACAATTAAGAAGGAGACAATCCATTTCGCAGTGCAGAGTTGTTCTTTATTTCTCTTTTCCTCTTTAGACCGAGCCTTTTTACACTTACATCTTTTACAAAAACAAATCTGTGTCTTATAATTTCTTTTGTGTTAGAAGTTTAAGGTAAATTATTCCTTTTATGATTTTCTAAACTGTTTCCACAAATTGCAGATTTGATCTCAATGCTACAAGAAGAAAACTGAAATCGGTGCAATGGCTCTTTATTAGAAAATTAATCCGCCTCTCTGTGTCATTATAGCTTATTTTCTCTGCACTGTTTAAGTTGGTTGTATCCTTAAAGAAGAAGAAGAGCATTCGGTTGTTTATTTGTTTACATCTTTGGGTTGTTGTTTTTTTTTGGATCAGAGACTCATTCCTCCCTCCCTCTCCTCCTTCCTTCAGGGGGGGCCTGCCCAGGAGGCCGGCGCCGGCAGCGGAGACCCCGCCCTCCCCCAGGTCTACGCCCCTCCCCCCTCGTACCCTCCACCGACCCAAGGCCCACCGGTGTCTGCCGGCAGATTGCCCACTCTTGATTTCAGCTCCCCACACCACAGCTCTGACTACCCCGAACACCCCCAGCTCAGAGTCTATCAGGGCCCCCAGCACGAGGGGGCTGACACCCTGACCTCCAGCAACACGGTAAGACCGGTTTGTGAGGAAGATCCTGGAATTCACATGATGTCCCAATAAAACTTGATCTTCAGTAATTCATTGTCACGTGGAGGAGGTCCCATGCAGAGCAGCATGGCTAGATAAAGTTTCTCTCTATATTTAGAGGCGCACCTCCTCTGTTATGGCCTTGTACGGAGCCCTTTGGGGGGCAGCTGAGGGGGTGTTTGTTGTTGGAAATAAATACCTACGTTTCCTCTGTGTCTTATAGAGCTGGTAGTGAAACAGATCACATTTCAAGATTAAAGCGTTTTCTGTTGATTTTTTTAATTGATTGTGAGTAAATCTGAAGTTGAGCCTTCAGGTTATTTCCTATTTAGGGGCTAAAAAAATATTACTTTAATTCAAATTCAAATATTCCCTTAATTCTCATTTAGAAAACAATGATTATGAATAAAATTTCCACCTGTCTCCAACTTAACATATAAATTAAGAAGTAGCTTTGATTGTTGACCTGAATTTTAAATTGGAAACTGGCATTCATTTATGATTATGAACTTTAATGGTCCTTCTATTAAAGGGATAGTTTGGTACTTTTGATGTGAGGTTCTATTAAATTATTAAAAGCCTGCAGTGGATAATGTTCTTTATTTAGTAAAAATCCAGATTTGGTGATCCTTTGGGAGAGTAAAAACTAAAAAACTAAAAAAATGCACTTGAACTTCCAAAATAATTGTACTTTTTTTAATCCCTTGCCTTTTACATTCATCTAAAAGTGCGTTTTTCAAACACATTTTGGACATATGGAAAATTGATTTTAGCAATGCCGAGAGAATAAAGTAATATAACTAAACAATTAATAATGAAGAAAACACCTTTAAAACTTAATGTAAAAAAATAACAAACATTACATTTGATCTTAAATTATATAAAATGACTGATAGGCTTATCAGGTCAAGCATGTTGAAGGATGCTTGCTTGCCATATCAATGTAAACCCCTGAAGAACACCTTGTAGGCCTGAGCTGCTGCTGGTTAAAATCCAGAGAAATATCTGAGGCCTTCAGAAACTAAACCATAGAAGATTATAAATCTGGTCAGAGACTTAAAGAACTCCTAAAAGAATGTGAAATCAGCCCTCCCACTCATGCAAAACAGTTTACAAGTGGAGGATATTCAGGACAACTTCCAACATGACCGTGTCTTGTCTCAAAAGCAAGTTTACCCTAAAACATTTAGATGTGTCCCTTGACCTACACACCTGAATCAAAACGGCTAAACTACCTCACCAGCATGCAGTCAGGCTCTGCTGATGAGCTGATATTAGAGATGCATCTAAATTTGCAGGACACTCGCCCTCGAGGATTTGATTTTGAGACCGCTGCGTATAAGCAGACCGCAAATTTCTAAAAGAAGTCTCCATAAACCCTAAAATATCATCATGGAAGGTCAGGAGGCTCTTGCTGTTGCTGTTGACATGACAGTGCATGTCTATACAATCAGACAAAGACTGCACAGGATTAATTTAGATGGGAGTTGTGCAAGGAATACATTTTTACTCTCGAAGAAAAAGAAAAAAAAGAGAGTCAGACAACAGATTGCCAAACAAAGACCTGGAGATCTGGAGTAAGGCTGTTTGGGCAGATGGGTCTAAAATGGAAATATATATGGCGGACCAGAACAGAGGACATGTTTGGATTAAACCAAATCCACATTGACATTAATATATGAACATTTCTCAATGAAAAACTGATTATTTAAGCGTGTGTCTTGATTATTTCTTTCCAAAACGGTTACTTTGACCAGTAAAGCATCTCGTTCAGATCACAAGAACTCCCAGCTCCATCTGCATGGTAGTGCCTTTTAACTCCTGGCCACTCTCCAGTGGTTAGCTTTAACCCCAAAGACCAACTAAACTGGATTTAAACTAAACGAAGACACAATGGGTTATCCTCTCCAGATATTTACTACAGATAAAGTTTTAACAGCATCTTGAATCAAAAATCCCAAACCAGGCCTTTCTGTTGCATTATTGAGGCCAACATTTTTGGTTTTAATTCAAACAGATAACAATTTAGAGACTTGGCTAATTTCTTCATATTTTGCTTCACAGCAGGCAGATTCCTCCTGTAATGTTTTGACCTATCAGCAGTTTATCATGTTTTCCAAAGATCTTTTAATGTTTTCTCTGGGTGCTTTTTACATTTTTTTTTACCAGTACCTAATCATTATTAAGGAAATGCTTTGTTGTTTGCTCAACCACCTAAATGAGCTATGAATCCTTCAGGCACAACTTTCCCACACCCCCTATACTCAAGGGTTGAAACAGTATTTTATCTACATATAACAAGAAATAGAATTTAAAAATTCACTGGTTTTGTAGCAACATGTCACAGTTTCTGTATGTTTCTATTGGTGGATCTGTAAGAAAACAAAGCTAAACACCATTTGATTATTTTGACTGAAAAGGTCCTGATTTTAAGCCTTATTTGTCCTCTACTTGTCCACTTTTCTTGTAAAATGTGACACCTTAGAAAAACGTTTAAAGGCTTTCATAAACTCTAGAGAGCTATCAATCAAACCAGTTTAAAAGATTACAAGGCCTGGTTCCTGGAAAGAAACTTGTTTAAATATAACATGACCACCACCTTTGTGCTGCAGTGAAATATGGGGAAAGAAACAATAACAAGCTTTTAAAGAACAAAATCCCCTAAAAAGTTCATTTGTTTTTTTTTAATGAAGTAATCTGAGCTGTTTATTTAGTGTTGGTATTCTGCAGGAATAAAATTAACTGATGAGCCAGATTGAAATATTCGGCAGTCATGAAGACATGAGGTTTGAACTCTGTTTAGTTTGACCACACTGCAAAAACGGAACTTAAAATAAGATAAAATGTTCTTAAAATTTGTGTATTTGTCCTTGATTTGAGCAGGTAAATAAGATTATTTGCCAATGAAATAGAATTTTTTGCACTTAAAATAGGAACAACCCATCTCCATCAGCTTATTTCAAGTACAGGATGTCTAATTATCTTATTTTGGGGGTCAAAATACTCATTCTATTGGCAAATAATCTTTTTTACCTGCTCAAATCAAGGACAAATACATTAAATTTAAGAACATTTTACTTATTTTTGGATCCGTTTTTGCAGTGCAGTGTGGCGCTTCGGCTGTGTCTCCTTCTGCTTCTGCTCCAGATCTATCTGCGTTCTCTCATAAATGGTGTTTTTTTTTTTTTTGTTTTTTTGTTTTTTTTGTGGCCCCTATCTATACATTTCATTGCTATAGAGCCCCTGACATTCTTGGGTCCGTGCTGAATTTCGGGGGAAAGTTGAGACGTCGCCTCGGAGGGAGGGGGTCAAAGTGGGGAACCCTGACCAGATGAGAACCCCCCCTCTCCCCCCTCCTCCTCTGAAATATCGCTCAGGTCCAGAACACAAATCTGCATCGTGACATGACACCACCACCCAGCTCCCCCCCCCCTCGGCCTACCTTCCCCCCCGCCCCGCCCCGGCCTGTGTGTGTGTTTGTGGGCGGATGTGATGCTGTCTACTGTAGCTAGTCACAGAGAGCCAGCGCTGTGAGGCTCTGTTATGTGTTTGTAAAGAAAATGGCTCCCCGGGTGAATGTATCCCTGAACCATTTCCCCGCCACCATCGTATTAATGATGCCCCTTGACGTTTTTACACTTAACATCTGGCAGAAAAGCAGCACCATGACCTGAAACTGACACCTTGGTTCTGATCCCTTCTCCTCATCACCCTCCTCATTTTTAAGCTTCCTGCGCACCATCTTTGTCTTGTTCCCTCTGGTTTAATTCTTTCACTGCTGCACTGAGGCCTCTTCTCTCCTTTCCTGCCTCTTGGTACTAGAATGCTAATTCTCAGATCCTGAAAGTGCAATTCCTTATTACCTTCTCTTGTATTTTTATGCTTCCTTTTTTTTTCTTCTCGTTACGCTTTCTGCCCATCCTTTCACAGCTATGATTAAACATGATAATTGTTGGGGTTTTTTCTGTAAAAGAGTTTTAACACGTTTTCTTGCAACGGTTGATGATCCTGCACAGCCGGCACCAAGTGCACATCGATGCGCGCGCACACTAGCATTGTGGTGCATTGTGAGACCATGAATGTTTTGGTTTTTGGCACATTACTCTTTGAGATGTTCTGCATGAGGAAGGTCAAATAGCTCAGGTTGGATGCGCAACGTGTGCAACAGAGGTGAGAACATTTTTGTGTCGCATCACTTGAAGACCACTGCCACAATTAATCCGAAAAAAATAAATAAAAATGCAGCGCCTTGCTAAAGTGTTCACAACCATTGAACATTGGCACAGTTTTTCACATTACAGCCACAGACTTTAACAGGTTTTTGGGACATGCCAACACCAAGTAGTGCATAATTGCGAAGTGGAAGCAAAAAAGATGCATGATTTGGAAACTGAAAAGTGTGGCAGGCATTTGTATTCATACTCTGATAGCACTAAATAAGATCCACTGCCAGATGACTTCAGAAGTCATCTGGCAGTGTGTAATTTAATCTCAGTATAAATCCAACAGTTCTTCGAAAACCTCGGGTTGTTTGTAAGAGCAACACTTAAGAGCAAACAGCATCTTGAAGACCAAGGAACACAGCAGACATGTCAGCCAGGAAGTGGTGTGTAAGTTTAAAGCAGGGTTAAGGTTAACAAATAATATCACAATATTAGAGGATCTCACAGAGCATTGTTCAAGCCTTCATCTGAAAATTTAAAGAATGGCAGAGTTGCAAGCCTAACCAATGGAAGAGTGTTAATTGCATGGTTTAGATTAAAGTACATACAGTACATGTGGCACGTGTGGCTATTCCGATAATCTGCAACCTTTCAATCCAAGGAGCCATTTTTGCCTTCAGTCCAGTTAAATCTATCTCATTTAGAGTCACAAATGTTACATGAGCTATTGAAAAAAGACACATTTAAAGTTTTTCATAAATATCGACTAAAGAAAATTTGTTAGCAATTTTGAAGAACCACCATTTTATTTCTATTTTTTAGGTTTCGAAATAAAGAAAAACATTACAGTTTTTCAAAAGGGTAGAGAAATGTCTGGGGTTTCCCTTCTGAACTTGTCCCCAAAACCCCCATAGAAAATGTATCTAAAACATTTTTACTGGCACTTTTCAGAATAATTTTGTTGTGGATATTCAGTGCAATTATTCCATGGAAAGTCTTAAAAACATCTGAAACCTGCCTCTGTTATTTTATCTATGTTTAAAAATATTAGTTGGCTCTTTATCATTTTTAGTCAAAGTTATTAAGAGCCGTTGTGGAAAGTCCAAATAACTACTTTGTGGCTGCGGTTCAGTTGGAAATCCTGCTGAATGTCTGTGGAAAGACATCCACAGATGTTTCCAGATGTGTGAAGCTGGTAAAAACATAAGTCAAGGCTTTGGGTTATTCTATAATGGCAGAGAAAGGAGGTTAGATACATTATTTACTCAGGAGATCTGAATACAAACTCATGCCACATTTACAAAAAAATGTATGCAAAACAAAAAAAAGAAAAACACATGAATGATCTTTGTTTTACTTCATAATTATCTGGTACTTTATGTTGGTCTATTTATAAAATCACAATATAATAGATTGAAGTTTGCTTTTTTAACTTGACAAAACACTTTTGCAAGGCACTGTAATAATAATAATAATAAAAAGAACTACCGTATAATTAAAAATACACACCTCGACGAAGGAGCAATATGTGATTGTTGAGACGTAAAGAAGTGTTGTTGAACTTTTCTAACTGCATGAAAATTGCTTTAAAAATGAAATTTAACCACAGGAACATCTGGAGTTTTTAAATCATGCACTGTACCTTTCTATTTGCATGTTTACATCATTGGTTTTCATGCCAAAATAATCACAGCATTTCTATTTTATTTTAGTCTGCGACTAAAAATGGTTTGGTGAGATGAGCAGTCCTGCTTCAGTGTTTTCAGAAATGTTGGCATTTTTTGAAAGAGAAAAATCTCCTGAATGATTGGATGAGACTTCTGCCCATCATCTAAAATTGTTCAACTTAAATACAAATTTGTATGCTTGCCTGTTCTTTAATCGTGATATTTAAGTCATGTTGCACAGCTGTGTACTTAGTTATGTTGAACAACTGTGCAAACTCTTAATTAAAGGTTAGTTTTACTGCCGTAATCTTTAATATTAGAGCATTAGTTGTCCTCCTGTAGGCATGTATTTCCAGACATTTTACTAAAACTGAGTAAATCCCTTCTTACCTTTGCCTGAGAGGGATCACTGGTTGCTGAATGCTCGCTGAACATGGTTTGGATCACTTGAGCTCATGAAAATGATCTTTGCTGTCATGTGATGCTGACACAACGTAATCTTCACACAGATTCCCTCTGAAATGCTCTTGCTGTACTTGCTGACCTGATCGTCGGACAATCTTGATTTGCTTTTTCCAGTAATGCCGCTCTCTCTGTTTTCTTCTGTCTCATCTCATTCATGCCCTCTCCCATCTTTTGTTTCCTATTTTTCCTGTTTCCGTCTGTACCATCACTTCCCCTTTCGTCTCGTCCTTTCTGCTTTGCTTCCTCTCTGACAGGAGGACGCTTTGGCCGCCGTGACGTCCGACCCTCAGTCTCTCAGTGTTGCCGTGCCATCGGGGGCCGGAGCGGGAAGCGGGACAGAGGAGGAGAGCTCAGGGAAGGCCCAACCAAAACGCCTGCATGTCTCCAATATCCCTTTCCGTTTCAGAGACCCAGACCTCCGGCAGATGTTTGGGGTATGAACTTCACCCTTCCTTATCAATGCTTCTCCAGGCTATATTGATGTCTTTAAAAAAAGGTTTTCTTTGGGTTTTGGCTGCTTTTTTTCACTTTATAACGAATTTTGCAGCAATTTGGCAAAATCCTTGATGTAGAAATCATCTTCAACGAACGAGGATCAAAGGTGAGCGGCAACAAAAACCATTTAATGAGAGCTAAAACTGATACAGACCAAAATTAAACAGTCATCCTATTGTTGTTCAGGGTTTTGGATTTGTGACTTTTGAGAGTGCTACAGAAGCAGACCGAGCGAGAGAAAAGCTAAATGGGACGATTGTAGAAGGGAGGAAGATTGAGGTGAGGAAAGATGTCTTACTATTTGTAAATTTGTAAATCATCATGTTATCATCCCAGAAAGTCCACTTATATCGAGCTTACTGTTCTTGACTGTGTTCTTAGGTCAATAATGCCACTGCAAGAGTAGTTACCAAGAAGCCTCAGACACCGCTTTTGAATGGAGAAATTTCAAGTAAGAAACACGAATATAGCCTCATTCATTGCTCTTATTGCAAGATGAAGCTATGCTAATGCACAGGTACACATTAGTCTCATAATCCATCAAAATCAATCTGAAGAATGTATCGTCCCTTTCCAGGGACTTAGCTTTATTACACATCAGAAGAAGAGTCAATAGATTTGATACATTTAGATTCATTTCTCAGGATTTAATAACACTTCAGTTGCAAACAAGCTTAAATCAGAGGCAAACACACCTTCGTCCAGTTCTGTCTGCTGTCCTTAAAAACTGCAGTGCACCAACCTCAGGTTGCTCAGTGTGAGCCACCAGAATTAGAGACTTAGACTTAGACTTAGACTTTCTTTATTGTCATTAACTAAGACTCCTGGATAGGTGCCGAAAGGTTTTTTAGAAAAAACTGAGCGAAAGTCTCCGATTTAAGCCTGTTTGCTGTTGTGATGACCCAGATAACTGAGAATTTGCACAGGCATCACTTGAGTTAAATATTATAGGAAGACTCAAGAAGAGCTATTCATTAATACCATCAATAATAAAATTATAATTTTGCAAATCTCACAAACTAATATAAAGGTTTACAAACAAGGAGGAAAAATGCTAATTCTACTCTGGGAAAAAAAATGGAGCAAAATGGAATTTCGTGACTTGGCACGAATCCCAGAAAGGAAGGCTTTGCTATACCATGTCTAAGAGTTCTGTTTAAAATGTAAAGTATCATTCATTTTTTATTTCTTCTCAGCATCTGGTTGGAAAATCAATCCTGTAATGGGGGCAATGTATGCGCCTGAGCTTTATACAGGTTTGTTGACGCTTATATATACATCCTGTATTAGGGAGAATCTCTATTGCACATTGTATAGTAAAGGAAGTTTGTTTTCTCTTGATTTCTATATTTGTAGTCGCCAGTTTTCCATATCCTGTAGCGACTCCTACCTTGGCCTACCGGGGATCGGCACTGCGGGGCCGGGGTCGTGCCGTCTACAACACCATTCGCTCTGCAGCAGGCAGTCCTGCAGCCGTGCCTGCCTATCCTGGGTAAGACCCTGGGTCCACTTCAAATACTATGTTTTCTTTGGAGGTACCAACAATCACAGGGAGCACAGGACTCACAGCTGGCATAACCTTTAGCATGTTCACTAATAATCGTTAACAGGGAAACAACGCACTAATCAACACACTACTGAAAACCACTAAACTTATTAATATGTATTTTCCCTACCTAAATCATTACTAGGTGACAAAAATTCATAAACAAGTCATAAATAATTCCATAGCCTTAAAAAAAGTGCAGGGAAGTTAAACTGCTAGTTTTCTAACTTCCTGCAGCAGCTAGCTTTACTACAATGCTAACACTAGCTTGCACGTTAACAAGGAATGAGTGGAGATTCAGTTTTAGATGTTATTTTTATGCAAGCAGCATTGCAGAGGTGCTAACAACCTTTGCAGCATCTCTGGCTATTAAAATGGTAATAAGTTACTATGTCCTAGACCGACCATAGGCTTGCAGCCTTGACAGGCTCTCAATCCCCACCCGAATTAATGCAGTAGTTCATAAATATTTTTCGACAATTAAGTATAAAAGACATTATCCACATCTGCTGAAGTTTCTTGCAAGTCGTTTCTATTCTCCTCATGATAGGACTACATCTTGCATATATGGCCATGTCCTTTAATTCTTCCATAGTTCCAATTTTAACAAGTACATGACTGCAGCCTGCTTAAAAACAAAAATGATAAGAATGAATTAGGCAAAGCTGCACAGCCACCAGAGCACCCTCATTACGTTAAAGAGAAACACGCTTGGCTATCATAAACTTAAAAAGTATAATTGTTCAGTTTTTTATTCTGGTTGGCTGCATAGAAAGGCCTCACAACAGCTTGTTAGATCAAAAAAATAAAATAAAACAAAAACATAATTGGATGTTTTGTCGGAGTTTGACTATTGTTTCAAAATCTGGTTTGTTTCAACAGAATCTGTTACTGTTGATAATGTACTGCTTTCACTTCTTATGGTGAGTTCAAGTTCCACTCATGAGTCGGAATTCCGAGTTCCGAGTCGAAGAAAAGGAGTTTTGTCTCCAGCGCTTCGCAAGCATTCATGAGTTCGATCTAAAATGGCTACCAGGGGATTTAAACAGAGTGAGAGTTGCAGAATTAAATTGCTTCTTCGCACTTCTGACTAATTATAGCTGATTAAACCAGAAACACATACACTGTCATGCAATCCATACCTGTGACTACATTCCTTTCATGTTTTCATGTTTAGACTGCTTCATCCTACATCCAATAAGGAACATTATTGCAGATCCTTCCTCCCTGCAGCTGTTAGACCCATCGCTGCTCCCAATAAACTCAATACGTGTTTACATCCCTGCTGTTTTTGCTCATCTTTTTCTTTTAGTCCATTGTTTTTCTTCACAAAAATACATGCATGTTTTATAAATTCTTACCCTACACAGTTGCACACTTCTTTGAATCTGATTTTATCTCTATCTATTACTTTATCTATTTACTCTATTACTATGCTAGAGGTGCTGTTAGCACCTCTAGCATAGTAATAGAGTAAATCACATATTTATTGCTGGTCCATCAATAAAGGACCATGTTCACAGATGGAGACTGTGTAATTTACTTGTTTAATGAGATACAATCTGTCAGAAGTGCAAATAAATTAATTTCTGAAGCCATGAATACGTTTTACACTGTATGTGCAGAAGTCGTTTTGACTATAAGCTTAAGGTTGAGACATTATAGTTCTGATTTCAGGTGCTTTGTGTTTCTTGCAACATGGAATTTCAAATTTCTTTTTTTAATATAATTTTTTTTATTATAAAGGAAATTTCATCTTCTGAGTACAAGGAGACCACACCACAAAGCAAGCTCCACTCGGGTGTGAAGTCTTTCCCAAATCCAAGTTTTAGCACATGAGGCAAATTAATTTTAGCATGAATTTAACTACGTTGATGGAACCAATGTTAAAATGCTTGTTGTACGAACCCATGCATGTGTTGATAGGTCACACCAGTTTGTTCTTTTGGTTCTGTGCATATTTGAAAAACAACATTAATTTTAGCTTCACTTGAAGTATTAAAGGACGCAGTGTGAATTCCAACAAATCCCACTCCGTATTAAAAGCAAATGAGTCAGCTTGAAAAGATTACGATGACTCAGATAAATTTACAACATTGTTATTGCTTTACACTTTACCAAGCCACGCTCAGTTGAAAGCAAAGTGTGCAGCCAAGTTTTCCTCAAGTTTAGCCTCTCTTGTTTGTTCACATTTATTTGAGTGTGGCGTTGGTATTTTTGTGCTTTTTTTCAGGGTGGTATACCAGGATGGACTGTATGGAGCAGAAGTTTATGTAAGAATCAACTCACTTCTTTAGAATTTATATTTTTCAAATTAGGTTACCTTGATGTGTTACAGTCTTGATGTTGTGTACCCCCCCCCCCTTACAGGGTGGATATCCTACAGCGTACAGAGTGGCTCAGTCTGCATCCGCTGCCACCGCAGCCTACAGTGATGGGTAGGCTGGCCTGTAATAAACTTGTATTTAATAACTCCACAGATGTGTGAAAAAACTTTTCTTCAAAACAACTTTGTTGTTTTTTTGATTTTAGGAAGACCCAAAATAAACCCTCTCCCGAAAAAAGCCTATAATGCCAAATTAAAAACCAGATTCATGACATTATTATTAGTGTCAGATGCTTTAACCTCTCAAATATTTCATCTGGAAACACACAAAATGTTCTTGAGAAAATCACTGTGGGCCTGTAAAGCACATGTTTCTCGTTTTTTCTGTGGCCTTTGGGACTTTTCTCAGACAAACAGCGTTCTAAAAACAGAAACACAAAATTATTTCAAGATTTTTTGACTCAGGAAAGACTATAAAAATGTCTCACCTTCTCAAGCCAGTACATTTTTTTTAATTGCCAGTTGGAGAAAAGGAGGTAGGCGTTTATGATGACAATTATACAACTGATGACATCTGTTAACTCTATCTGTTGTCTCCCAAATAAATTACTCTAACTAGAACAATGAAGTTCTACTTTTATGAATGTGGCTTGGAGCTATAAAAATAGTTCGGATTTAATTACATTTTTATTTTTACTACGTTTCTAAGTCTAATTCAAATATTTTTCCTATTCTAAACACATTGAGACACAAGAGTTATTTTTGGAAATGAAATAAATGAATAAAAAACATTCCTGAGGAAGAAAATAAATCTGTCATTTTACCATTTCAGCTAAAAATTGCATTTGCACTCTCTTGTTTCTTCTTTGTGTGCAAATTGGACAACTTTGTGATCTGCAAATGTCCCACAAAATCTAGTGGAAAAAGAAAAAAAGTAATTGATATACCAGCTAAATATCAGAGGAGCAAAAGATAGCACCCGGAGGTACACCGACGTCGGCCATTGCAGAAAGTTTATGTATGCAAGCACACAGTTTTCTATCACTCAGATAAATTTTTACCCATTTAGATTAATTAATTGTTTAAAGGGCCAAATCTCTAATTTATATAACTCAATTATGTCATTTAGTAGCTTATCAACAGACAACATCAAGACAAAATGGGAAGAAGAATTAGGGACAGTCATTTCAGAAGAGATGTGGGTTAGAGCTCTTAACCTTTTGAATGGGACTACTTCTTGTGTACGTCTAAACCTGATTCAGTTTAAAATTCTCCACCGTACTCACTATAGTGAAGTCAGACTTGCCAAAATATACCCTGAAATAGATGGTACGTGTGACCGCTGTAGAGCCACCAACGCAGACTTAGCTCATATGTTCTGGTCGTGCTCTAAGCTGGAAGAGTTTTGGAAATCAATATTTAGGATTTTGAACGTTGCGTTTGGCCTACATCTAAAACCTAGTCCTTTAATGGCTATTTTTGGGGTTGATGCAGGGAATTCTAGCAAGGCAAATGTTATTGCTTTTGCAACTCTGATCGCTCGAAGGAGAATACTTTTAGAATGGAAATCCCAATTTCCACCTAAGGCATCAATGTGGCTTTCCGATATGACGATGTTCCTAAAAATTGAAAAAGTGAAATACTTTCTGCAAGGATCGACCAAAATTTTTTATAAAGTATGGGGCCCTTTATTGGGTTATTTTGATAAACTTGTAACTCTCCCTTCTCACAAGTCCCAATATAGAGTGTTTCCATTTTGGGATAGTACCCCCCCCCCCTTTTTTTCTTTTTTTCTTATATATATTTATTCCTCTCAATTTAATTAATTAATTAAATTTTTTTGTTGTTGCCGGCACAGGGATAGTTGGGGTTGGATGGGGTTTATAAAAATATTAAAATGTTGAATTGCTGTGTGGTTCTTGTTATATTGTACACAGTCAAAGGAATTGTAATAACTGCTTAAACACTACAATCTGAATGGCATTACATCTGTTTTAACAACAATAAAAATATGTTTAAAAAAAAGATTAATTAATTGTGGTCACTTTGCAATGAAGAAGTTGATGATATCAAAGGGATTTTCAAATTTTCTAACATGAATTTGATTCTTAAAGCAGCAACGGTGCAGGTAGTGAGTCTCTGTCATTGTTGACAGTGGGGGGGTCTGTGTCACTGAGACCTGCTTCATGTCTTTCTGACCAGGTACGGACGAGTTTATACCGCAGCAGCCGACCCTTATCACCACTCAGTTGGACCAACGACGACATACGGAGTCGGTACAATGGTGAGAAGACTCCAGAAGTGCACAGCATCTGAGTCGTGTTGTCCCTCTACTTACACCTGGCTGCGCTGCTTCTGTTAACAGGCTAGCTTGTACCGAGGAGGATACAACCGCTTCACGCCGTACTGAGCCTCCCCAGATGTTTGCATCTGTCATGAACTCTGGGTCGGGGGAAAGGTCATGGAATCTTAAAGCTTGGAAATGTGGAAAAGCTGTGTGTGTACATTATCTTCTATTGAGACTAACAAGAGTGTCACAGTGGATCCTTTAGGACCCGTTTGTCTGCTGAAGAAAAAAGGATCTGACGTAATTTATTAAGCTTTTACCTGAGTTTGTTTTAGTGAACCGACTTTACAGAGACATTGGCTGGTGTTAAATGCTGTGAGACTAGTTTTGTGTGTTTTTAAAAGAAAAAAAACAAACATCAAAAACATTTCAGGGGTCAGAATGTACAAAAAGACATTTTGTACAATATTGAATGACTTATCTTGGATGGTGCCCTGTTTTTGAGTGTGTGAGTGTGGGACAGAGACACAGCTGCAACGCTAGGATCACCAACGACTTGTAAAGTGCCGTCTGTCTGGATGTAGCTGGAATCAAGTTTCTTCTCACCCTAACCATCTACCTCTCGTGCATTTTTTAGATTTTCAGATAGCTGTCGTGTTGTTTGGTCGGCTTCATTGTCCAACCTTTCGGTACGTGTAGCCAAATTGACACAGACAGTAGCTTTTGTTTTACATTAACCTTTCTGGCTTTCTGGGAACTTTCTCGTCCTTGGCTGCAGCTCTTACTGTTATTTCCTATATGTTATGCCTTCTTTATCACTCGGAGCTCTTGAATAGTCTGTTTCTGCCTTTCCTTTGTTTCTATTGCACTCTTTTTTTCTGCTATGTTTGATGTTTACCTCTGATTAAACTTACTTTCCTCTCTTTTCTTCCTGTGTAGTTTCTCTTCATTTTTTTTTTAGATTGTTTTTCTCTCGTCCGTCACTTTGTTTCTGGGTTGTCTTTTGGTTTTAAAAAAATATGACAGTCCTCTTGAAATAACTTTCCCCCCTTACGGGCCTCTTCAGCTTTTTAACACTTAAATGTGACCGGCGCCACAGCAAAACCTGGAGCAAGTCTCCCCAGGGCCGATTTGAGTGAAATCTAAGATTTCCAATGATGTCAAACTTGTGAAAATCAACAAAGAATCTAAGAAGATATGACCATTTGAATGTTGACACTCTGCAAAGAAAATTAGTGAGAAGACAGGCCTCAAAGTTTCTTTAGAATCACCCGCAGCCAGTTTAAATCCCGAGTTTAAACACAAAGTGTACTGTTTTAAAATCTTTGAAACAGTGATTTTAGTTTTATTGCAAAATGTGCTTGTTGAAGTTACAGAGAACCCCCTCAGTGCTTTAAATTACAATTTTTCTCAGAAACTGAAGGTTTTTCACGTTTTTCTCAGTTTGTGCTCTGCCTACTTGTTCCTACTTTTGCTGTGGCGGGTCACACATGTTTAAGATCATCAAACAAATTTTGAAATCAAACACAACCTGGGAATACACAACAAGGAGCTTTGAAACAATGATTTCCTTTATTATGGGAAAATCACAACCTGACTTCAGAGGAAAAAATATTTGACCCCTACTACTCCTAATACTAAGCAGTTGTTGTTTAACTCTTAGACTAAACAGTCGTCGTAATGGCAACAAGTCTTTTACATCACAGTAGAGAAGTTTTGGCTCACTTTTCAATGCTGATTTTTCTTTTTCATGGTCATTCCACTGCATCTCTATCAGGTTTAAGCCCAGACTTTGAGAACACCACTTCAAAACCTTTTTTTTGTTTGTTTTTTGTTTTTTTAGCTAATATGTGGTGTTGTGATTTGGATCATCGTCCGGCTGAAAAATTAAAGTGTGATTGAGCTTAATGTAAAAAAACTGAAGGCTGGTTATGCTCCTTCAGGATTTTATGCCAGAGAGCGTGGTTCCATCAATTACAGCAAGTTATCAAAGTTTTAAAGAAGCAAAGCAGTCTCAGACCATTACGCTACCACCGCCATGTTTGATAACTTGTATCAAACATGGCGGTAAAAGTTTTACTCCAGATGTAACGGTACGTACGCCTGCCTCATCCGCCCACAGAACATCTTGCCAAAAGTCAAGTTGTATTTGGTAAATGTGAGACCGACCTTTGTGTTATTTTTGTAAATAGCAAAACCCCTCAGTGAGCTGCATTTAAAATGCTATTTTATTCAGTTGCTCTTCCTTTTTAATCATACTTGTATTTACATCGATTTAAAAGTATTAAAAACATGTTTATAGTATACAAAGTTAAGGTGAGCTTTGACTCTTTAGTTCAAAGGCCAGTACAGGTAGCCCTTTGTATGAAACAGTACCAATGAAGTAGCTCTCAGTTTCTAAAATGTTGGTGAACCCTGCTTTAAAATGATGTTCCAGGTTCTTTTGTGACCTCCTGGAGTAGTTTTGCTAGGCTGGCCACTACTGGGAAGGTTCAACACTGTCCCTTGATTCCTCCATTTGTCTCACACTGTGGTTCTCTGAAGTCCCAAAGCATTAGAAACTATTTCTAGATTGATAGACGGTTATAAGTCTTTTTTTTTTTTTTTTAAATATCTGTTCTTGAATTTCTTTTGCCTGCTTCATGTTGACAGAAAGTTTTTTCAATTCCATAGGTTAGATTATAATCAGGCCTGCATGTAATTAGTGAATTGAACAAAAATGTGGTAAATCACAGTTAACATATGGAGTTAACATATATTTTAACACATAGTGGCAAGTTGGTATGGACACCTTTTATCCCTATCCTCATTGAAAAACTGCTTTTTTTGTATTTACTCACGTGATTCGGCCCATTTAAGTGTGGCAGAAAAGCAAATTTCTGGAGGAACATGTATGAAATCCTCTGATTCAGGTATTTTGTACCTAATTTTCATGTGACAGTGCTACATATTTTAGATTTTGTCAGACTGTGAATGGTGATAAAGCCTTTTCATTTAATTATTTTATAATTTGTTTGACTTTTACCCTTCTAATCATTTTCACAAAGCTTTACAAACTGAACAGCCTCCATCTTTGTGATTTACTAAGTTTTTGTCTTTAAGTTTAGTTTTCTCTAAATTCTTCTCATTTTTATTTTGCTTATAGACTAACCTTTTTCTTCTCCTATTCTACATACATTATATAGATTTTTGCCTTTGTCTTATACGCATTCTTGCTCTTTCTAAGCATAAAAACTACTTTAGTAGTCATTGTTTTACTGTAGATATTACCCTTTTCTTACTCCTAACAGGTGACCTTTATGACTTTTTCACTTCCTGTGCTGATATTTTACTGCTTGCCTGTCTTCTTTTGCGCTTTCCTCTTTTTCTGACTTTATGTAAACAAACATGCTCTCTATGGGACAGCTTATTCTGTTCCATTTATTTATTTTTTACATCTAATTCGTTATGGTTTTCTTTATCCTTGATTTGTTTCCAGTTACCAGACATTCCACTTTAAACAGAATACAAAAGTCTGAAAAATGTTGTGAATCTTGTAGCATATTTTAAGTTGAACTCAAAACTACACCATTTTACTCATTTTCCACATCGACTTAAAACCTTTTCTTTGATTTTCTATAGGTTCTACATCCGTTTGCACCTGCTAAATATTAGTTCATTAATGCAAAATGTTAAGATTATCGGCTGTAATTTTGAATGCATTTCAGACCTGAAGGCATTCTCTCCCATTTGCTGTTTTTTTTTTTTTTTAAAGTATGATGTTTTTGTTTCTTTACTTTCTTGTAATACCAATACCATTGTATGCATTTCTTAAAATTAATGTTTTAAACCAATGTAAGGAAATGACAACCTTCAGCAAACTCTGGTCGCATTTGTCTCAGGTCCTCCAGTCAATAAATGTGACGAAGCATCTCTCCTTTATGGTTTACTTGTCCACCAGTTCAATAAGTGCTCAATAAAATAAATAAAAATACACAAAACAGAACCGATGCTGTTTATTCTTGAATTTTATTTCAAAAAGTATTTACACAGTATGTACAAAAATGGCAACGCTCTCAGATCTGTATAGGAGTGGAGAAACGGGGAGAGGGGGGCTTTGCAGATAAACCTTCAGCTTGTTAGTGTGCTGCAACACAAACTATTAAAGCACTGCAGATGTAAATACAATACTTACTAGTCAGGGTGACAAGTTGCACACAAAAAAATGCTCACAAACAATTTGACATAAAAAGGAGAAGAATGAAAAGAGAAATCCTGGTTAGATGTTCGGTGAGGAGAGAGTTTCATGCAGGTGGTGAGAATAAGAGAAAAATATATGAACAGAGCAGCAGGGAAGAAGTAGCAGGAAATGGAAAAAGCAAAAGGGAAAGGAGAAAACGTAGTGTCAAGGGTCAAGAGGGGAGTTTTGAAGACTTAATGAATACGGGACAGGAGCAAAAACATGAAATAAAATGAAAACATGAACATGACTAAACGGAGAAAATAAATAAATAAAGGAAAAACGTGTTCAGTTAGTCATCTAGGGGTGAATTCTTTAAATTGAGCCTGAGGTGTGCACAATTTAAACCTGTGCAGAAACTTTACAATAAAGATCAATGTCATTAACATGTGGAGGTCGTCTCTTATCCTATGAGCACATTTCATAAACCTAAACAATGTAGACTGTAAAAAATGAATATATGGCAAATCAAAATGTTCTGCATGTCCAGACACATTTTTTTGTGAGGAATCAATCTTAAATAAACTTAAAGTCTGTTAATCTTAGAATATAAAAGAAAGAAAAAAAGAAAAAAAAAAAGAAAACCAAACCAGCACGTTTATGCAGATTAGAAAAACAGTAAATGCACCTGGACAAACAGAAATCAACAGTCATTAACAGAGCATCGATTTCAACACTTTAAACCAGCATCTTAAATATTTGGATTAGCAGCATAAAAAAATCACATGAGCAGTAGGACGTTTAGCACATTTCACTGCGAGGAGCTCCTGTGCATTTAACCAGCTGCATGGCTGCAGTGTGAGCAGGTCAACTCAGGACTTCCTCACTTCTCTCAGGCAGCCTTCTGGTGGAGCTTCACCCACTTTTTCCACTCCGTGTGCTCCTGCAATGCAGCAGTGCTATGAGCTGAAGAACGAGAGACGTGGTGGTGTGTGGGGAAAGAGGTTCGGGAGGGGGAGGGGAGGTGGTGGTGGGGGGAGTCAGAGGGCAGGGTGAATGAAGGGGGAAAGAAAAGACAAGTTGAAATAGTTGTCAAAAGCATCTGGTCATATTACTGATCTGAAGACACAAGAACGGTCTCTGTGGTTACCGATCTGCTGTGAAAGCTTTAAAATGTGAAGCTGAGTCACATTTTCCTACATGTTCTGAAACCCTGGCATCACATCTTAGAAACGATCTGATGAAACGGTCCGACGAAAAGCTATCAGGCCGTCTCATCAGATCTCTCTAATCCACTAGACACGGTAAACAAAACAAAAAAAAACAAAAAAAAAATCCACACAACACGCAGTCCAAGCCTCCCATAAACATCTGAAATTAGGTTGCTTAAATCATATGAAAATAAAGGAGATCTTAAACTTACCCAGGTGTAAACAACAAAAAAATATGCACCATCAAAACGGGGGAGAAAAAAAAAATCCAAATATGATACAATAATTACAATATTTAGCTTGTACAACAAGCCTGCATCTACTCCTTCTGTATTCAAATACAAGTCTAATACACTGAGGTCAACATCTGCCCTGATAATAATCAATACTACTGAGATCAAGTGTCCCAATGAGGAGAACATCCACCTGGAGTTTAAATCTCAGCAAGGTAAGATGATCTTCACAATAACGTGACGAGCAGCAAAAAAAACATCAGTTTCTATGGCTTTTGGGCAATTTACTACAATTTAGATTAATTCTACCTTTAAAGTACGCAATCAGCAGGACTAGCTCGTCGTATTGATGGTGGTAAAACGTTGTTTCCTAAATATTGCGAACATATCATGACAAACTGAAATACTTCCACAGTGAGACAGCTCTTCCATTTACAGTCCAAGTTTCTGTACTTTAAATAACTGCAGTTTTTATTTTACAAAGGTGATAGAAACAACAGGAATTTGCAATAGCACGGATCTGCACTCAGATCGCTGAACCCTTCAATTAAATTAGTTTAAAACTTTTTTGGCGTAGAGTGCATATGTGCTGCAAAAAAAAAAAAAAAAAAAAAATCTGCAATCTCAGCAGATCCACCTTTTTGTTTATTTCTGACGACTAAATTTCCGGGACCCTGCTGAGCCAAAAAAAAAATAAAAAATTACCTGTAATTTTTTTTACTCAAACTTGGATACATTTCATAATTATTTTGCCATTCTGTGAAACACTGTTGTCCAAAAAAAAAAAAAAAAAAAAGAGGAAAAACAAAAACGGCTCCAAAGAGCGAAGATGCCTCCGCTGCGCCACCATCCATCTCCTTCCAGAAGTTCCTTTCTTACCAGCGCTGCAGACACCGTGTAGCATACAAACCAGTCGGTTCTCCACCACGGCCCAGTGAGCCCATCCTTTAAAGCGGATTCTCCATGGCGGCGTTTCCGCAGAGCGATGGCTGCTGACGACCCCGACGGACGACGAAGAGCCCCATCCGTGCGGTCCGGCAGGACGGAGACGCGGCGGCTCCTGGACGCCGGTCGGACCTTTTACCTGAAGCCGACGGAGGCGGGACCTCATCCTCTGGGCGGATCCACTTCTAGAAACTTTGCTCTTGACGAAGAACGCTTGGCATAAAAAGTCAGTGCTTCTCAAGATGGGACTTCTTTGCTGTGCCGGCGTTTTCTAACAGCTCGGAGGAAGAATACTGGAACGGCGAATCACGCCTCAGTCCGTTTCTTTCAGGTAGACGGCGCCACCAGCGGGCAGGGGGGATGCCTGGCGGGACATACAAACCACCACCTTTCCCTCCTGGGAAACGAGGGTCATCTCCTCAGTCTCTTAAGGGCAACCGGTCGCACCAATGCCGCCCTGCAGGCTTGAGAGCGCGGCGAACGACTTGATGGGGAGCAGCCGTTTGAGACTTGGATCTTCGAGTCTTTCAGCTGTTGACTTGAGGAAGGAAAAAACATAACAGAACACTGTTAGCACTAAAATCTGTGAGGGGTGAGGGGAAAGGATCCACGAGGCTGAGCTCCCTGGTCTAGATGTGAATAGTCAGAGCTGAGATTACTTATAAAACTGTTCCCTCTCTGGTTCGGCCACTTTAAAAGTGAGTTTAGACGTACTTGAATTGTTATTCAGCTGTTTTCTCAGTGTAAGACAAGATCATCTGTTGATATGAGGTCTAATGACTGAGTGTACTGGTGCAAATCTATATGGCTATCACTGCCTGCTTCTAAACTATTGGAGGTGTCTGAAGGGCAGTGCAATGAAAGTAAGGATCTGTGATCCCTCTATCTCTCTCTCAACAAGGTTACCCCACCACCCCCCCTCCCTCAAGAAGCAGCCAGACAGGCTGTGCTAGCTTTGCAGTCTATCTTTTGGGGGTCAGAAGGGGCAAATGTAACACCTAAACCAATTAAAAAGGCCATACAGGAGTCTAAACATGGAAAGCCCAGAGTTTTCTGCACATATTGGACAGGAAGGTCGGGTCTGAATCTGTGAACAGAGAAGGAGAGGAAAGGAGACACGTCAGTTAAACATGAGATAAGGTAAATGTGCAACATTCAGGGGCATCTTTATAAATACAAATAGCACTGATAAGGCTGGTTGTTCCAGCAAAGTAAAAAAAAACATTTCAACTTTGATATATTCATTACACAGACTGATTTATTTCAGGTTAGGGCTGGACGATATGGATTAAAAAATAAATCTCAGATTTTATCATACCAAATCCGATTAATCGATTTTTTTCCTCCTTTTTGTTTCATAAAAAGAAATTAACGAAATTATTTTAAAACCTTGCTTTTCATGTCAAGCATTTCGTCAGGGAGTTGACCTGAATTCAAAGTGCAACTAAAAACAAGCTGTGAAACATGCCTGTAAAACAAGATGGCTGCCGTGCCATTATAAACAATGAAAATATAACAAAACATTTGCTGCTAGTGGTATTACACATTGAGCTAAGAACAGGCTTCACTGCACTTGTGAACTTCAAACTAAGTTAAAAAAAAAAGGAAATAAGTAAATGAAGTACCTCGTATTATGGTTAAAAAAAAAGTTTCTACTTAACAATATTTTGACGATACATTTGCCTAAACATATATTCAGCATCACATGCTGTTCTCTTCATGGAAACCCAATGAGTGTATTGGCAAAATAAAATCCAGATTTTCCAAAAATGAAATCTTAAAGAATTGTAAGTTCGAATTAATCGATTAAATCGATTTATCGCCAAGCCCTATTTCAGGTGCTTTTTTTTCTTTGTGATTTTTGTATTAATGTTTACAGTGAATAAAAACATTTATTTATGCTTGGAAATGCAAACCATACTCATCAACACTAAACCAAAAAAAAAAAACACTCAAAGAATATCACCAAGGTAATGAATCTAGTTTCACATTTTGAATTTTGTTATGGAAATAAATTAGCTTGCTGATAATCTAATTTCCTGACATTCTCACATGTAAAAGACTCTGGAGTATAAACTTACGTTTTGACTATGGCCCGCAGTGCCAGCTTTCTTTCTCTGTCTACAAACTTGTCAATGAGATATGAAGCCATGCGCGGGGCTTCCCGGTAGAGCTTAAAGAAACGCTGGTAGTTGCCCAACGCCCAGGCAGCACGCAGCGCTAGAGCGTGAGCCACACACGCGTCTGCCCGCAGGGCCGGCGTCAAGTACACCAGCTCAGTGATCTGATCTGGAAGGAAAAAGTGGCAAACATATAAATAAAGACAAAAAAAAAAGGAAAATACTCTCAAACTAGGTCTGAAACACAGATGTAAGCTTACCTCCAGAGTTTTTAGTAAAGATGTAGTACAACAGTCTATAAGCTGTAAACTCTCCAATATTCTCTGAGGGGTTGTCCTTGTACAAGGCCTTCAGTTGAGTCTGGCACTGGTTGAACTCCTCATGGTCTCCCTAAAAGCCAAATAATGATGATTAAAGAGGACAGAGTCATCTCAAAAATAAAAAAATAAAAAACTACAGAGAAATCTCACTTTTTCCAGGGCAATGCGAGCGTGGCACTCATACACTTCCACCGTGAAGTCTGTCCGAACTCCTTGAACCTACCAGAAACGAAGAGCAAACGATTTGTTTAAATTTAACTAAAAAAAATAAAAGACATTAAAATGGCAGCAGGACAATTTAGGAGCAAAAAAGACAAACCGTGAGGTCCTGTCGTATGGACTTCATCTGCTCACATGCGTAAGCGTAGTCCTGATTAGCTTTCCAGTGGGCCTTAACCGCCTGCAAGGACTTTCTAAGCACCTGGGTGAAGACGAGGGCAGAAACAGGTCAAGATCTTTTGTCTCTTAAGGACACAAGTGTTGTTTACATAGAAACCTCCAATTTACATTGCAAGGGCTGCAGATGCAGACGAGCAATTTTAACAACCACTAACGGAAAGGAGCTTCTTTTACTAAACTAATTATCTCTCGTTGGAAGTAGGGCGGAACGATTTTGGAAAATAATCTAATTGCGATTTTTTTTCTTAATATTGCGATTTAATGCGATTTTTTTTCCCAGTTTAATTTATCATGTCTTTTTAAACATATACAAACAATAAATCAACTTGTTTCCTCGCTGTGCTAAAAGACCCACAGCATCTAAACTCAGAGCAGAAATTATTGTGTTCTGCCTACGATATATTTAAACCAAAATTGCAATTTTGACTTTTCTCTGCGTTAACCACAAGCAACAAAAATGCCCTCTAAATAAAGATGTTTGTAAACAAGGACTATTTTAAACAAGAATTTTTAATGTTTCTATTAATCAGAATATTATTCAAGAGAACAGCTTTTAGTTGATTTGGACATCAATCCTTGTTGAACATAAAGTCCAACCAACAAGCAAATCTATGTATTAAACTGATTGACCAGAACCTAATGCTATGTATGATTATATAAACTCTAAAACAAGTAATAAAAATAGATTATCTCACAGCTGCAACTGTCTTCCCTTCCATATGGAGGTAAACCCACTTTAAACATTTTACCAACACCTAAAGGACGCTTCTGATTCAGTAATTGTTACATAGCCAAAAATTGCAGACCTCTGCGATTTGGAAATTGCTGCCACACGGGCGGCTGAAGTTGTTAGCCATAGTTCCGGAAGCAGACTTCTGCATGTTCTTCACCTACCTGGACGGGGCGGACAGTGGAAGGGTCGGGGGCACAGGTGAGCCTCAGGTAGGACTTGGTGATGTCCTGGCATGAGCCCACGATGGGACAGTCCTCCCAGCTGAGGCCTTCCTGGGTTCCATCGGGGAGATCCAGAGAATTGATGGAGAGGACCAGCGGCTCGGAGCGGAGCTGCCTTTGGAAACGAGCCGCTCTGCTTTGCTTCTTAGCTTCCCTGTTCGGGTCGTGGAAATCCATGCCGGCGTTGCCCCCTTTCCTCTTTTTCCCAACATTAGAATTCGAATCGTCCATGTTTCTAAAAAAAAAAAGACACGTTTAAAGCGTCAAGTTTTAGTAAAGCAGAGAAAGACAACAGAAAACATCAAAGAGGAACTCAGAAATCAGCTGGTGATAGTGACTGGACGCTTTTCAGCTTATTTATGTTGAAACTCTGCGACAATTTTTGGCCCTCGATTTTAAAGAGTAAAACAGCATTTCAGAGTGACTACTCTGTCTCAAACAGTGTGATGTTGCCTTTATCTTTAATATAACAACCACAGCAGGATGGCTACCAATTAGTTCTTCAAAAAAAAAAAAAACACATCTGCTGCTTAAAGCTTTAAGAAAATGGCTCATCTGTGCATCACTTAAAAAATAACCTTATACAACTTTAAAGAAATAGAACTGACCGTCTTCCTCTGTTGGCCTTTCCTCTTCCTCGGCCTCTCTCCCCGCGGCCTCTCTCCCTGTCATTGCCACGACCGCGTCCTCCTTTCTGTCCTCGTCTGGACAGCTGAAGCTGCAGGTCACTGGATATGCTGCTGTCTGACTGGGAGCCAGAATCACTGGGAAGGAAGACGTACGACGCTTCAGCACCCGGCATACAGCGCGGCCCGAGCGTTCGGAGCGGAGGAGTGGAAAAAAACCTGCTTCTCACCTGCGTCTGTGTCTTTGGTTGCTTCGGTCTCTGTGTCGGCCGTGCGAAGGCGACGGCGAGCGGGAGGAGGACCGCGACGAACTAGACGACGGGCTCCGCTGGGAGAAGATGTTCCTGTAGTTCCCCAGCCTGTGGCCGATTCCTCTGCCCCGTGAAACAGCCCCCACTGTGCTCCCGCCGCGGATCATGGAGCTGTCCGACGTCCTCTGGGGCTGAACGGCTTCCCAACGAGACTGCTTGACCTTTAACCTATGGAGAACAAAAGAGCAGCGGCAGGTGGAGACACAGATTAACCAACACATAATGGTGTAGCTGTATTTATGCTGTCTGGTAACGGTTTTGTGCTGCCTATGGGAGCTTTTTTTTAAATGATTTAAAGCCAGAACTAAACTCACTCTGGCAGCGGCTCACGGGTCCAGTCGATCGTGTAAGCCGAGCCGTCCTTCAGCCGCTCCTGGAGGACCTCCTTCAGCACCTTCTCCGTACGATCCTTGTCTTCCTCGGTTTCGCAGGCGGTGAAGCAGCGCTGCACGTACTCTTTCATCGCTTGGGGCCAATCCTGGGGCCTGGGGAGGGATTTTAGGTCAGTAGCCGTTCAACCGATTATGAATCAGAGGAAAGGACGTGCGTCTCACCGCGTCTGGGCAGCTCCTGCGGCGGTGCTGGCAGTAACCGGCGAGGAAGGCGTCTGATTCAACCCGGTGGACTGTTCACCCTGCTGGAAAGGCTGACCGGGGACGGGGGAACACTGAACCTGATAGGGCCTCTTGGAAATATTAAATTTAACAGGGGCGGTCCCCGGTGCCTCTGTCGGAGCAGAAAATGTGAAGCATGTCATTATTTTCATTTTTCTTCCACGATGAATGCAACGTAAACTCCAAGGTGAGAACAGGAGAAAAACAACAAAAACGTACGTTTCATGCGGTGCCAGAGTTGCTGTCCTTGTTTTTGGTTTTTGTTCGCCTCTCCCCGGCCCGGCCCAGGTGAGTACTGACTCTGCAGTTGCTGCTGCTGCTGCTGGGAATTATTCTGGGATGGCTGGTAGGTGTTGGGGGCCTGGAAACTCTGGCCGTAGCTGGGCCTTCCCTGGGAGTGATTGTACACTTGCATTTGGTTTGGGTCACTGGGTGGGTATGACATGCTACTGTTGGTACTGTACGAGTTCTGCGAAGTAGGCGGGGCATACTGGGAATTAGGAGGTGGGGGGATGGGTGGGGGAGGAGGGGGGTTCTCTGAGGTGTTTGGGCTCTGGGGCGGCTGGGGAGTAGCGGGTGGGGGGGGCTGTGGTTGGGAGTAGTTGGGGGTCTGGTCTTCCATTCCAGGCACAGGGGGAGGCTGTGAAAACCAAGCCGTGGAATCAGGACAATCTGAGATAACCACACATCCAACAACAACAATAAGACTGAAGGTCTCGCGTCTAATTTACAAATCTGTCCTCGTGTCGTGACTGCTTTGTGAGGTACTCGGGATTTATTTGTTTAATCCAGAACTGTCCATACTACAACTTAAACTTCTTATCTGAAAGTAAAAGCATTTCAAAGTTTTACTTCAAAGGAAGAGAAAAAACATAACTCCACATACCTGTCCATTAGATGTTGGAGTTCCTTGATATGGTCCTGGAGGTACACCATACTGATTTGGTGGGTATGCAGTTCCATACTGAGAGAAAAACGACAATGGAAAGTCTTGACTTTCACTTTTGACAGCTTATTTACGGTTTTAGTGAAGTACATCAGGTGTATTGGCATCACATGGTAAAATATAGCATATTTAGAATATGTTGCATTGATCCAATCAAAGCAAAACAGCAACTGTTTCTCCTAATTATGTGCAGCCTTAGTTTTAGCACCAACATTGCACATTCAAATCATAAATTCAGCCTGTTATGCAATAATCGTGACCATTTACATGCTAGTTTCCCTTTAACTGATCAGGACTGTGTCTTTGGACACTTCTGCTGTCCCTTTAAGATTTAAACTTTAGCGACATTCTGGAAACAACTCCCCTCAAAGCTGAGGAGTTGGGCTTTGTTGAACAGGCGATTGTCCTACTTTGCTTCTTTTGTAATAGTACGAGTAGAAAACTAATGATAAGACTTTAGTTCAATTCAACTGCTAGCCAAAATAAAAGATTTCGAATTACTCCAACCATAATAACATCAGATATAAAATTCACCAATTTGTTGGTTCAGAATAAATCTGCTAAATGCCGTCTAGAGAATTTATTTTTTCTGTACTCACAGGTCCTACGGGGTAGTAGTAGTTGTAGGGGTATGTGTATCCAGGATAATGCTGCTGAGTTTGCTGGTACCATGGATAGTACTGCTGCTGCTGCTGCTGGATAGCAGCCGAGTCGCTGACTGCCGGCTGGAACTGGCCCGCCTAAAACAGTGCACACAAAAAGCTGTTGTAATAACAAAACCAACAAAAGGATTCAGCCGGAACAGCAAAAAAATAAAATAAAAACAAGATGCCTTTGTTAAACCCACAGGATAATTAGAGAGTTTCCATACAACATATTAATGATAATGCCCTCATTTATCACGCAAGTGAATATATATTTACTGATCAGATAAATTCAGATATGTGTCGTTTATTTCCTTCCATTTTTTTAAGACTTACAGTTTTGGTAAAAAGTTGGTTGAATAAAAGGCTCGAGTTTGAATTCAGTGTTCTTTATTTTAAGCCACAGGATAAATGGCCAGGGACGCACTTAAAATGTTTTGAATTTTGTTGATAATTATCGATATAGATAAATATGATTTCTATTTCATCTATATAAGATAAGATAAGATAGTCTTTATTGATCTCACAATGGAGAAATTCACTCATCACATCGGCTCATACAAGAAGGTTCAGAGTAGGGAAGGTGCATTCAGTTATATACAGTGAATCTTCATATATACAATGGATCAGAAAGAATACCAAAAAATATAAAAAAAGGAAATAGGAATGGGCATATGATGTCTCATTTACATTCTTAGTGGTCTATATATATAAACATATCTATATACTTAAATATATACATATATCTATGCGCCTACTTACATACGCACCTACGCGTATGTATGTGCATATACATTGTATACATTTGTACATACATGTGGGCTGACTTATGTTCAGGTGGTGATAGCAGAAGTCACTACATCAGGATTATTGCACGGGTTGTATATGCTTTTTTTCTATATCGTCCAGCCTTACTGGCCTTAATGTCAGAGGGTGAGCAATGTGGATTTAAATGTTTATCATATTTTGTATTTTAAAATCATTTTCATTGTCAATTGCACAGCTACAAGTAGACATCAAATGCATTGAATCATATGTTAAAATACATTTATTTAAATTATGTTTTTTTGGAACAAACATTTAAATAGATATTGCAAATTTAACTTGGTTTAAGTCAGGAAGAAAATCTGGAGACTTTGCAAAAACAAACAAAAAAAACAACAACATAAATTCCCAAGATCCATCAAACGCTTAGTTACAGATATAATACAGATTTAGGCTTAAAATAAAGCACAGGCTCATCAATTTCTCAAGTGTGAAACAGGATTTAAATGTAAAGAACCAATGGAGGTGAGGAACAAACCTCTGCTGCGTTTCTGCTGTCTTGTGCATTCTTAGCAGACGCCTGATTCTTGTTGATCGATGCCAGAGCTTGTCTTGCTTTCTCCCATTCTGGATTTTCATGAACATGAACATCTCCAGCAGTGCCATAGGACCTACATCAAACAAACACATAGTTGGGATGAGTTTAAATTTATTTTCGCTATAAAAACTGCATCAGCTGAAAAGTAATCGGATCGGGACATCAGTCAATCTAAACTGTTTAAGAATACAACCAATTAGCCCACAGATGAGGTTCACCAAAAGACCCCTGCTAGAGGGGAGTGTTAAAAGAACCACAATAAAATAAAATAGGCATCAAAAACATCTATACTTGATGACAGAGAAATTCAACAGAATTTTTTTAGCCATAAATATAAATAAAACCCAAAGTGTAAAACCTGAAACCTTTTGTTTGTGGTTTATTTATCCTGTTTCACAAGCAATAAACCAAGATAGCTACAGGAGACACAACTTTATGATTGCGTTGCAAAACTGGCTCAGAAGCTTTAGGTTTCAATTTATATGAGGGAACTTCCTGATAATTATTGTAGTTATACTACAAACAGTGAGTCTGAAGCTGCATTTCACGAACCAAATGCTGGGTGGACGATTTGGCCTCAGGCTATAAATTTCCTGTTGTAAACACATACTCTAAGTGAAATTCATTTTGTTTGTTCCTCCTCTATTCCAGTTAACACGGCTTGGTGCCGTTTGATTGACGTGAAAATGAAAGTAACTACAATAACAAAAAAGGACATTTAGCAAAATAAAGAAAACAACGAGTGAAATAACTTGTTAACCACTAGATTTATTAGACATAAATATTTCCTTTATATAAAAAAAAAGGTTTTTAATCCATGAAATTTTGTTTTATTAAGAGTCCTTTAATAAGGACATAAACAACACAGGATTTCGTTTTTTTAATACGCGACATCTTCGAATCATTTGAAACTCTTTCAATGTTCTTATAGATGAAAAATGTTTGTTTTAACAAAGAACTCTTCCGAAAATGTTGCAAACATACCTAACATTTATGAAATGCCGGGCACACAAAGATGGCATTATATATATATATATATATATATATATATATATATATATATATATATATATATATATACACACTTTAGAAAATATGTAATAGGTGGTGGTGGGTATCTAATACACACATGCTTTTTATCTGTTTTCACCTCATTTACCAGGAAATTTATCTTGGTTATCTTAGAAATGATGCGTCAAAAACTAACATTTTGTCATATATTTATACGGCTTATAGCTAACTTTTCATTTTGAAAGCCTGGACGAAGGTCAAGTCTCTCAACATCACGTTCATCACATTAATGTGTACAGTAATTAGTCCAGTATGTGATAAATACAGTGTCACTTGGTCAAAATGCGTCACACAGCTCAATGGATCGCAGTGTATGCGGTAGAGTTTAGAGATATAAACGCAGCTAACGCGTTAGCCTCACCAACGGCCTAGACGTAACGTCAGCAAATCTCTTGTCAACGGGGCATAAAAGTTCATGTCATTACCCGTAGTCAAATTAAAAACAACACACACCAAAGACAGGCCGTATTCAAACGACGTTTACTTTAACATCCGTGTTTTAAAACTGTGACCTACCAGTTGGTTGTAGGTGTAGGCTGAGCCGTGTTGGCCGCCATTTCAGCACAGGTTAGCAGTTAGCGTCGGAGCGCTAACAGGAAACCCTCGGCTAACGTCGTTAGCCTTAGCTCCCCTAAAATCCCTCAGAAGGCAAATTAAGACTAAAATCCAACCTGCAATGTAAGTAACAGTGGGGACAAACAGCTGACCGCGAAAGGCAATTACCTAAACAAAGAAACAAAGCGTTAATACACCCTGACACAAGCGTTAAATTAAAAAAGAAAACAAGTAGACGTTGGCTCGTCAGTTCCTTCTCCGTAGCGGAACAGCTCAGTCTGAGTGAGCCGACTGCAGGGATACAAAATGGCAGGTGAGAGAAAACAGGCCGAGTCAACCAATGGCCGTTCAGAGGGTTTTCTCTCCCGGCGTAGTGTCTTACAGGCAGAGCTGCGACACGCATGGTTCCTGTATTCTGTCCCTCATCTCAACACCCTCAAAGTAATACATTTGAGGTTTTAAGTTTACCTCTGAACGGTATTCATTGCTTGGTCTATTAATTAAACAAAACTAAGCGACCTGGTAGTGCCTTAAAGGATTAACGCGGGGCATTTTACACCATATTGGAAAGGAAATTGTACACAACCTGCATTGTAAAAAAAAAAGAAAGAAAAAAAAAGTTAATACAACAGGCAGGGAATTATACAGAAGACGAGTTGTCAGGTGTTTCTTACAAATTTGCCTCTGTGTGCCTGTATTTACACTTCAAAACTATGTTTTGAAGCAGGAAATATGGAGGAGTTTGATAAAGCCCATATGTTATGGTAACAAGGCGTAAACAAAATATAAGATGATCTGATGGATGAAACTGTTGATGGCCAGAAAGAGGATATCTAGGCTTATCAAGATGCTCCAAAAGCCGTATGGTCCATTGTCAATGATTTTTGTTTTTAAGTTGGAGGCTTCTGTGAAAACTTTAGCTGTGTCCTGCATGTGCTGTTAAACTTCTGTTTATGTGAATAAATAAATTAAAAAGAGTATCATTTTCAATGGAAGCCCCTTCTAAAAATGGCTAATAAACAGTTAATAAAACTTGTACTGTGAACCCTGGGGGGATTGTACAAACAATTATGTTGACTTAAAGTTTTAAACTGGAGTTTTCTCTTGGGGATGGCTGGGCAAAGTATTGATTCTGTATCAGTGTGTGAAAAGTGCCTACGGCTGCCATTAAACTGCTCACCAAGGTTAAATAAAGTGTTTACAGGGTGATTAGTAAAAATAAATAACAACATCATTTATCAGGGTATTTTTTTAGTATAAATCCATATAAATAGAAAGTTTTTAGTGTTAAGAATCTAAAGTAAACACATGTAATACAGTTAAATCTGAGATATGTTTTTTTTTTTAAATGAAGAATATAATAAAAAAAACAGATGTTGAATTTAACTTTATATGTTTTTCTGTTTCACTGGGGAATAGATACACATACTTTCACTTGATGTAAAGCAGGAATGACAAACTGCAAGCAGACCTGTACTTTTTCATGTTGAACTTTGACTGACTGTTGCATGACTGGTCGCTAGTCATGGTCTTCATCTAACTCTTCATTTCTGTGGGAGCCAGGCATTAGGTGTGTTGTAGTTTAACAATAACTTAAGTTTATACTTGTCAGAAGTTTATATTTTAAGCCAGATATCTACTTGCACTTCATAAAAACACAGCCTTTTTTTTAACTTACTGTTTGATTTTAAATCAGATTAAAGTAGTTACATTTTTGGCCAGTTAATATGACCAAAATGATTTCTATTTCCTAAATACCAGAATGATGAGAATAGACATTTTTAAATACTTTATTAAAATTCAGAAGTGTACATATAATCAGAGATAACTGTGGCTTTAAGCTATTTCAGATATATCTGGATATTCAGATATATCTGAATATCCAGATGAAAATATGGTAGCTTTGTCAGTAATTAGAAACAAACTTGTAGATGTATATCAACTTAACACATTAAACAAACTGCCTCTTTGTGTGACATCATTCAAATAGCTAAAGAACCTCCACAAGTCTGGGTACAATTTCCACTTTTGTGCTACGTTCATCTATTCAAATAATTATATGTAATTATAAACATGTGATCGTCCACGCTTCATAATATTAAAAACGTACATGGGTTTCATCCCCCAGATATGAACGTGTTTTGGTGAGAAATGTGAGCATCAGTCACAAAAGCAAAACGTCTGCTGAAGAAGCTGACTGAAGCTGATAAGAGAGCATTCTTATGAACATTTAAAGATGTCTTCAACTGATGGGAGGTGAAGGCCACGTGGCCAACCAACCAACCATACTGACATACTGATCAATCAATCAATCAATCAATCAATCAATCAATCAATCAATCAATCAATCAATCAATCAATCAATCAATCAATCAATGTGCCTAACAAAATAAATTAGAACCCTATCCTTAACAAAATAGTATACTAAAAAGTCCAAGTAACTAAGAATACAAAATACAAAGTTAACAAAAATCTATACTTTTAGTTTTGGAGTTTTCATTTCCTTAGGCCTGGTTTTCTCTACAGATGCAGGAATCTGTGGCCCCACCGTCTTAAATTTGTTTTTGAAATAATTAGTTAGAAATGAAACACAATAAAAACTCCAATAAAACGGAACATAACACAAATTAACAATGATAAAGTTAAAAAACAAAAATGCTGATATAGAAAGTAAAAGAAAATTAATTTTCAAGTAATAAATAGATAAAGATTACTATTATTATTACTATTGTTAATCCAACCATTTCCTGACACGCTTATCTCTGCTGGGGTCGTGAGGAGTGAAAGGCGGGGTACACCCTGGACAGGTCGTCAGTCTGTCGCAGTCTATCTCTGTGTCGCAGGGCAACGGGACAAACAACCATTCATGCACACACTCATACCTAAGAACAATTTAGAGAGGCCAATTAACCTGACAGTCATGTTTTTGGACTGTGGGGCAACAGTGGTACCCACTGCTCCAATGTCCAGCCCTTATTATTGTTAAAAGTATTGTTAATATTATTGTTAGTAGTAGTAGTAGTTGTCATATCAATAATAGTAGTAGTACCGCAGGTCATTCATTCATGCTGCTATCAGATTTTACAATGCTGCACTGTAACTGTAACTGTGATCATAACTGTAATAAGTAATGTGCAATAACTAATGTGCAATAATCTAATTAATACACTGTCCTACAACCCGTGCAATAATCCTGATGTAGTGACTTCTGCTGCTATCAACACCTGAACATAAGTCAGTACACATGTATGTATGTATGTACAAATGTATGCACGTATGTATATGCACATATATACGCATAGGTACGTATGTATGTAGGCGCATAGATATATGTATATATTTAAGTATATAGATATGTTTATATATATATATAGACCACTAAGAATGTAAATAAGACATCATATGCCCATTCCTATTTCCTTTTTTGTATTTTTTTTTTATATTCTTTTTGATCCATTGTATATATGAAGATTCACTGTATATAACTGAATGCACCTTCCACCTTCCCTACTCTGCACCTTCTTGTATGAGCCGATGTGACGAGTGAATTTCTCCATTGTGAGATCAATAAAGACTATCTTATCTTATCTTATCTTAGTAGTAGTAGCAATATAGTAGTAGACGTAGTAGTGGTATTAGTAGTAAGAGTGATAATAATGCAACCAAAAATCATTAAAAAAGACAATCAAAAGGCTGGACAGTAGCTGACAAAAATACAAAATGAACTTTTAAAGGCAAGTACTAATCAGCACCACCTAAAAAAAACACAAAAAAAGTCGTATTAAGTAGACATGGGGTGACTTAAAACTTTTGCACAATAACGAGTCAAATCCGTTTTCTGAAAGCTCTGTAGATGTTTCGCGGCTCTCTTCTCCCTCATGGCCTTCCTGTGGAGCATGTGCAGCTGCAGGATGTGTGTTTATGTGTGTATGTCACAGGGAGGGGAGTCATTTCCTGCCAGAGCCTATCCCACACTAATGCCCTAAAAACTTTTTAAAGTCACTTATAACTGCTAATGCCAAATGTGGTTGCATTAGCACTTGCACAATTTGCTGCAAAATAAATAAATAAATATAATGTAAGTATAATTACTATTCTAATTATCCTCTGCGGGAGCTATACTGTCAGATTTTGGGAGAGCAGCTTTCGGGTAATTTCCTGCCTGTTCCAGACAGTGACTGACAACATGTACCTGGCTGGGGAATGAATGACTGGTTCACATTGTCTTGTCGGCTACCTCATCACACAAGTATGCTGAGCGTTTCTTCCAGGATCCCACAAACAGTGACTCAGCAGTCAGCACCATTGTCTGAATACTTGGCATCTCTGGGCTTTTTTAACCCAAGGAAGGAAGCTTAAAAGTACAGGACAATATCTAAAAAAGATTCTCAAAATCTTGATCCACTTTCATATCTTAGTGATCTGAGTATAACTCGAGGACTTCTTGAGAAATAGACATGGTTAGCTATGTTGGGGTAAATATGCGGCAGCTACCCTTTGAAAATATGATGCCATCAACTAGGCGTGGCCGCTTAAAAGGCTCAATTTCATCGCCTGTGTTACATAAATGTCAACATAATTGCAGTCTTTTTTAGCTCCAGCCCTTCGTAATATTTCACAATGTAATTGAATGTGTTTGCTATGCATGTGTTGCCTAACCGTAGTCTGCCTAACTTTGTCTGAGACATCAGCAGAGCTCAATGAGTTCCTTCGCTCACAAACATTTTAGGGCCGTAGTAGCGCTCATTGGGAAGTTTCAGTTTAAATAACACATATCAATTTAACTAATCTAAGCAACATGCAGTTCCTGGTGCTCCTTAGATAACAAAAAGGCACAGATTAATGGCTTAATCAAATGCTTATTTGTGAAAGTTCAGCATTGTTTGTAAGTAAGGGTCAAATAGACGAATCACATTTACTTTCTA
Organism: Fundulus heteroclitus; assembly: GCF_011125445.2. NCBI lineage: Eukaryota > Metazoa > Chordata > Actinopteri > Cyprinodontiformes > Fundulidae > Fundulus > Fundulus heteroclitus. Next base: position 27,077,324 of record NC_046363.1, read on the forward strand.
AGTATGTATTTATAAAAAAGAAAGTGTGGATGTTTCTCGAAGATAATAAAGAATAGAATAGAAGCATCCTGAGAAATTCAGGTGTATCAGTGGAAAAGTGACAGTGTAAGATAGCATTAATAATAAAAAAAAACAAGATGTACAGTAAGCTCAGTGTAGTTTACTGTAAAATACAGCATAATCATCATATATCATTGTTTTGCAAACATATATATGTTTTTAAGTTAGTTTAATAAAAAAAAAGACCAAAAATAGATTAATCTTGCAGTCAAATCAAGAATTTTAGGGTGATTTAATACGAAGACTTTATAAAGGGCAGCATGTGTTCAACCATCTTTAGCTGTAATTAGAGCTGCTAGTCTTTTTTTAAGTATTTGGCCTTTTCTGTAGAAAATAACTCAAGCTCAGTCAAACTGAATGAATGAATTTTTACGTCTTGCCAGAGACTCTCAATTGGGTTTAGATCTGGATGTTGAATGGGCCATTCTAACACATGGATAGGCTTTGAGCTAAGCCCTGCTGGAAGGTAAACCTTCTTTCCACTCTCAAATGTTTTGCAACCTCTACCGGATTTTCTTCCAGAATAGTCCTCCACTTCGTCCCGTCCAACTCAAACAACCGTGACTGGCTTTCGTGTCCCTGGTGAGGAAAAGCATCTCCTCAGCATGATGCAGCCTCAGTCTTTCACAAGGAAGTGGTTCAATCACTAGATGTGCAGTGTTAGTTTTCCTCCACACATAGCCTGTTGCTTGTAGGTCAAAAAGTTCAGTTTGCTCTTATCTGACCAGAGCACCTTCTTCCACATGTTTGCTGTCTAAATGGTTTATTGGACACAGAAAACAGAACTTCCTGTGCTTTCCTTGCCACGCTTCCATAAATTATAATCAGATTGTTCTCCTTGCAATTTGCAGCAACATGGAGCTCTTCAGAACTGCGGCCCAAGGTGATGAAGAACTTTTTTAATATAAAGTAATTTAAAAGAGGCAAATCTGGTATTTTTACTTTGTTTTTATGCTATATGTGCATATAATTTCCAAAACAGAAAGAGGCTAATTATTCCTTCATTTTTGTCATAAGGTTGCAAATTACGTTTTTTTTATTGTGTTTCTTAAATATGGGATGATTCATTCAAGAACATGTTTGCGTTAACTCCCTTTGAAAGGTTTGTGCCCCCAACCCCCCCAAAAACCCCAAATTAGATTTAATAAAATGTTTGATATCTATGGAAGTTTGTATACATACTATTTCCACTTTTTTAGATGATGGATTGAACAGTGTTCAGCGAGTGGTTACAACCTTTGATTATTGTTTTATAACATAAGCCTGATGTAAATTTCCCCACTGCTTTCTCCCTGACCTGCCAGCTGTGTTCCCTGGTCTCCCAACCTCTGAGGCCAGAAACAGAACAGCTATATTTACGCTGAGATTAAATTACACAAAGGTACATTTGGACTGCTTTTAACGAGGCGACTTGAGAAGGCAATACTGGATTTTATTTAGAAGTCTTCTCCTACTACTTCACAGTGATGCAATACTTTGCAATCCCTATAAATTGCATTGGAGACATAACAAATTACAAACATAACAAAACATTTAAAAAGTGACTTTTGGTTTTGAGTAGATGTTATTAGTGGAATAATACCAACATGCATAACTGAAGAATGTTACAAATATATGGTTCATTCATGTATATCTAGGTTACTTTTTATGAAATGAAGGGGAACCAGAGAAATACATTCTTTGTTAAGGGACAATGCAATGTTTTGCTGTTTAACATACATAACATAAAATATAGATGAAAAATTATATTTGAAAAATAGCTACATAAATATGTGAATGTTTTTCTGTTATTAAATAATTACTTCCTTATTAAACTTAACTCCTCGCCAAAAATGCATACAAAAAAACACTTGATGATCTTTTTTTTTTTTTTACTTTTGTAAATAGTGGTGTCAATCCCGAAGTTGTTAAGAAATTATGAAAAGGCTGACCCCACCCCCAATCTAATACATGCAAACTTGCAGATTTGTAACACATAAAAAAAACATCCTTCATAATCAACATATTATTTTTTTCACATTTTTCAAATAAACACAGCAATAAATCTGTGTCCCTAGCCCTTTTCTTCTTTCATGAACTCCAATGCACACTTTGAGTCCTATCAGCTTCTTCCTTCTTCCACAGAGCCTCACAGCAAGACAACTTGCATACAGACTCCGCACAGATATCTTACGCCGGATGTCCTTCCGGCGCAACCGGGATTCGAACCCCGATCCCCACGCAATGCCCACATTAATATGTCTTTTGAAAGGGTAAAAAAGAAAGAAAGAAAGAAAACAATAATTGGTCACATATGGAAAATGTAAATTCGTCAAAACATACAATATATTGCCAAATGTGTGCAGTTTACACAGCTGATGGTGATTTAGAAATATAACGTTTAAAAGCACAAAAAATACCGCGAGACCCAGTGACGCTATGATGCGTTTGAGTGCCTTCCAACAGAGCGGAAAGCTCAGCGTGATCCAGCTGCGTCGCGTCACTTCCTCGGTCCATGCCCATCCCTTTGGAAAGGAGGAGGAAAAAAAAATCGGGAAAGAAAAACTCACACAGGCAACCGACGGCGAGAAAAGAGCGAGGGGAAAGTTGGGAAGGAGGAGAAGAAAGCGAGAAGACAAATGAAAACGGTGGATACGGCAGCGGGAGCCAGGACTAGAGACACACAAACGCTTTGAAAGTAAGTTTAAAAAAAAAACAACTCTTAAATAAATCTTATTGCACTCAGTCGTAAAGCTGAGTTTTGTATTGATCCAAATGCTTCTCTTCTTACTTTTAAGACCAATCATGTGTAGTTTAGGACTTGTTGACGCAATTTAAAAATGTTTTTAAGTGTTGGGGGACACTTAAGAAGTAGTTGAGGGCTGGGCCTTAAAGCCCCCTCTCATGCTATACTCACTGAGTCCCACTCCTACTTTGGACCCTTATATCCGTTAATTATTTATTCCTTATCATTTATTAAGACCTAAGACAACAAAGGTAACAGCTACAGTGTTAACCATTAGTTAAGCTGCTGGGAAAAAGTTGTAGATGTTGGGTGGATTTTCTAGGGAAGGTTGCAGACTTGTTTTTGTCTTCAAGCAGCCCTGAGGGCAGAGCAAAGTATGTGCTAACGCTGCACAGTCTTCTTCAAGTGCAAGTCTCAGCATGGCCTTCACAGCCGGACCAGTGCCAAAAAGGCTCATCGGTTCCCCATACAGCCGTTACACAACTCAGCCCTGTCTTATCAGGAGGGCTCCGTGTGTTATGTCTCATTTAGCTCAGGCTTCTTTCCCACTCTTTTTTTATTTTTTTTATTTTATTTTCCACCCACAGATCTCCCCTCCACAAAGCCATGCCCCTGCACAAATCATCCCGGGCCCACCGCCTGGACCCCACCATGATCTCAGCCCCCATGGGGGACTTTCGCCACACCATGCACATCGGCAGAGGAGGCGACGCCTTTGGAGACACCTCCTTCCTGAGCACCGCGGGTCCCAGTCCCACCGCCTCGGAGCTGGGGAGTCCTGGGATCATGCCGGCTGCAGACCTGGAGGTGGCGGCGGCAAACCACGGCGACCTGCGTAAGGGCGCTCCGGAGAGCCCGCGGCTTCCGCGTTCAGACTCTTCGTCCTCCTTCACCATGGACCTGGACCTAGATCTGGATCTGGATCTGGGTCCGTCTATTCTCGGGGATGTTCTGGGGGTGATGGACGGTTTGTCGCTGGGCTCCAATGGGGAGGACCCGCTCAGCCCGAAGGGTGGCACATCGGTGGCGGACACAAAGCCGCTCAGGGGGAACGTGGAGACGTCCGTGAACGGGAACGGCTTGGACGAAGACAGCAGGACACCCGAGGAGAACGGACCAAAGTCCAGGGGGTTAAAGCCGAAAGTGAGGTTCAGCGACAAGCGAGAGGAGATCTTTCGCCAGCCGTCTGAAGAGGAGGAGGGTCAAGCCTTTGACCTCCACGATGATGATGATGATGGTGGTGGTGATGATGATGACGATCAGCTGGGGTGCCACAGCCCGGTGCGAGGCGACAGCGACAGGAGGAAGAGTCCAGCAGGAGGACCGGAGATGACCAACCACAAAGCGGAGCTGCCACCCAGTCCCGCTTCAACGCACAGCTCAGAGTCCGAGGGAGTGACGGAGCTGGACAGGAGGAGGTCGGAGAGCGGCCACTCGGAGACTGACTCAGAGGAAGAGGAGGACGAGGAGGAGGAGGAAGGACGAGGCTATTCATTTGAAGACGAGTCCGATGACGAGATCGGTCTATAGGGGACAGGTATTCACTTCCCATGCGGACAATTTGAAAATACGGTTGAAACCAGATGTTTACATGCACTACAAAAACTCTCACTGTCTGACATTAAATCAAACAAAATTTCTTCTGGTTTTAATAAATTTGATTGACGAGGATGTTGTAAACAAGGAAAAAGCGCGTCATTTTAAGAGAAATATCCAGTGGTCCAATCCAACTAAAATTGGATTGTTTGGCCTTGATCACCGCCGTTAGATTTGAAGAAAGAAGGAGGGAAACCTGCAAGCTTTGGGTGCAGAGGATTGTTTGTATTGTTTGAGGAGTGTTTTGCAGGAGGAGGGACTGGTGTGCTTTACGAGCTAGAAGGCATCATGAGGAAAGAACATTATGTGGAAATATTAAAGCAGCATCTGAAGATTCGAAAGTTCAAGCTTGGAGACAAAGGAGTCTGACTTACATTAAACAAAAGTTTTGTCTGATTTAATGTCAAACAGTGAGGGTGGGGGGGGATTTCCCCCCCCCAACCTACGTAAATAGAGCCGGCGTCAACTGTATATACAGTATTTTCCTTAACTCACCACTTTACAACTGAATGGGAGGCCCAAAAACAGTCAATCTGAATGTAAAGCTAAAATAAATCATCAAAGGTGTTCAGTTATCATGTTGCACAACTGGAATCTTTCATTTTATCAAGAAAGGCAACAAGACTTTGTATCGCCTGCTCACTCCAACAGAGGAAAGCTTGTAGCGCTTTGATCCGCTACATCCAGCTGGAAACGTCGCTGTCGGACTGAAGCTCTGTGGACGGTCTGATTCAGGATGAACGGACCGGGTTTTTAATCATTGAATCTACTCTTTTATATGCGATTTATAGCCTGTACACAGTCGGCGTTTTTGTGTTTCGGACTTTCACCTTCATGTGCCTTAAACAGACTTGTAGCCTTTGCCTTTTTGTACTCCTTGCTGCGCTGAATCGATGTCTTATCTGTCCTGCATTGCTTCGTCTGGAGCCGCCTCCTCGCCTTTAGCGTTATAGCCCCACAGAGGCGGCGCTGATAATGAGTTACTGTGAATTTGTCACATTCCATATCTGGCAATGTGAGGCTTTCTGGTTCAGACCAAAAACCACATCTGGGATGCTTTTTTTTTATTTTTAACTTCCCCAAAGCTGTCCTGCAGGCTCTAGCGATGGGTTTTTAAAGGTCACTCATAAATCAGGACAAACTGTGTATTTTTCTACTTTTGGCTTGTGTAATTTCCTTTTTGCTTCGATACTTGTTGCCAAATGCTGTAAAAAAAAAAAAGGGAGATACCATTTTTACCTTTCTGCTGAAAATGCTGGTTAAAACCTCGAATGTTACCCTGTGGTTTAATAAACATTACAGTAAAAACAAAGTTATTATTGGCACCAGCTTGGACTTCCTTTCCGATCCCAGGCTTGGGTAATATAAGGGTCTGGGATGCGTCTCAAAGCACTCTACATTTTATTAGCCGTCTACTATTTTAATTAGGCGCTTTGACTGGGGTGGCTGCATACCAGGCTTCCTGCAAGAGTGCCACAAAGAAAAAGTTACACCCAGGGCCTGTGATGTGTTACCTCTAATTAAAAATGTACAGCCATATTGCTTCATTCCCGTATTATTTCTGCACGTCCCATTGCTATGCAACCTAATGTAGTGGTACAGATGTTTTTTTCTTTTTTTTTTCTTTTAACAAGTACAGCGCCCTCCGAAAGTATTCCTACTATTTTTCCTTATTTTGTCACATTGCAGCCACAGACTTGAGCGTATATCATTGAGATTTTAAAAGACAGACCAACACAAAGTAGCGCGCCGGAAAGAAGATGATGGTTTTTCCAAATTACAAATTGAAATATTTGCAATGCGTTTGTGTTTATTCTGATACCATTACGTAAAATCCAGGCCATCCTCCCCTTGTGAGTGACTTAATCTCTGTAGGAATCCATTTGTACCGTTTCTGGCCACAGAGGTTTGTTAAGAGAACGTTAGCGGACAAGCAGCGTCATGGAGTCTGATATAAAAATATATTTCCAAGCTCTGAACATCTCAGAATGCTTTTTCAATGCGTCATTCAGAAATGGAAAGAGTGTGCAGCCTGAGCAAGCCTACAGAGGCACGGCCGTCCTCTCAAACCAACGGGTAGGGCAAGGAGAGCTTCAACCAGAGAGCGATGGTAACTGCAGAGCGCTGCAGAGATCCACAGCTCAGGCTGAAGGTTCGGTTAACACGGGCGTCTGCACGCTACACTGCAAAAACAGAACTTAAAATAAGTAAAATGTTATTAAAATCAGTGTATTTGTCCTTGATTTGAGCAGGTAAATAAGATTATTTGCCAATGGAACAAGATTTTTGACCTTAAAATAGGAACAAGTCATCTCCATCATCTTATTTCAAGTGCAGGATGTCTAATTATCTTATATTAGGGGTCAAAGTACTCATTCCATTTGCAAATAATCTTATTTACCTGCTCAAATCAAGGACAAATACACTAACTTTAAAGAACATTTAACTTATTTTTAGATCTGTTTTTGCAGTGTACGGCCACCGGTTTTAGTCATGTTCCTAAAATTTCAACAAGAGAATGAGAAAGGGGAAAGGTTTATACAAGATTTTATTTCATTCTTCTATTTCACTCACGTATAGTAAGTTTTGTAAGATAGTGTTTTAGAATTAATGACGAAATTTGTTAAATCGAGTGGACAAACCGATAAACGTAAAAAAAAACAAAAAAAAAAACAAATACTAATAGTGCGCAGATTTCCCAAATTTTATTGTTCCATTCAGAAAAAAAAAAGGTATTTAACCTCAGTTTTCCTCAAGTTCAAAGGTTTCCTTTGCTACAAAGTCTGAAAACGAACACAATTTTTACTTTGACCATAAAAAAACGAGCTCATTCAGAATGTGTTCATCAAACCTCTGGGTCATGCTGATTTAGTGGCTCTAGACAAATTTTATTAAGAGCGAGGACGAAAATGGCTCCCTGTATTTGTAAAGGTAGCCGATTCCCATTAACAGGACAACCATTGGTTGTGTACCATGCAAATCTGACCTTCATGGAAGAGAAGCATGCAGAAAGCCTTTATTGAAAGAAAGCCACGAGAGATCCTGTTTGGCATGCAAGCCGCGCGGAATAAGGTGCTCTGGTCAGATGAGACCAAAGCTTAACTGTAAAGTGCCTTGAGATGACATGTTTCATGATTTGGCGCTATATAAATAAAATTTAATTGAACTATAAACTACAAGCAAAATGCTTTGTGTGGAGGAAAACTAACACTGCACATGGCCCTGAACACACCAAACCCACTGTAAAACACTGTGTTGGCAGCATCATGAGCTGGGAATTTATTGTTTTAGGAAGATATAAATAAATATGGAGCATTGACCGTAAACATACAGCGCTAAAGCGGAACGGTTTACATCACAAGTGATCTTTGTTCCTCACATTCACGTGTGCACTACTTTGTGTTGGTCCATCCACTAAGATCCCCAGTAAAATATTTAACTGCTAGATTATATTAGTCCCTGATGTTGCAGATTGATGACCAATTTCTTCTCTTAAATTACACATTTCTTTGCATGAAATTTCCTCTTTCTTCTAGAAGTAAAAACACAAAAAAATGAAGCAGCTTAGGTCAGAATTTAAACAGTTTATTGTAAGCATGCAACTGGAAATGCCTAAAATAGTTTGCACATCTGTAAAACATACAGAAAATTCATGTTGCGCCTTTCTAAGCCAATAAATGTCAGAAAGCAGAGTTATTACTTACACAGCCAGGTTATGTACATTATTACAAGCTCATTCCCTCTCATCGGACATTCATATACACATTTATGACTAAACACACACACACCCTCTACACAGATATAGTCCTGAACACGTTGAACCCTGACAGGGCCGTTGAGATCATCACGCCTGGCATCTGCGGGTGCCAGTGGATCTCCTTGATCTCCGACTGACCCTGGTGCAGGAACAGCAGCTGTGGGGGCAGGTCCTTCACCCCCTCCACTCTGGCGCCCACGTCACACGACTCCACGGAGAGGTCCCACTGGCTGACGACGTCGTCCGCCCCGGATGCGGCGAACACGCTGGAGTCCACGGGGCTCCACTCCACCGAGGTGATGGGGCCGCAGTGCTGCTTGAAGTTGGCCACCGGGCGACCCGTCTGCCGGCAGAAGAGGGAAGTTAACGAGCGGCGGCCATTTATACTTCCGTATTTGGCCATCTGTGTGTCAACTTTTTTCTGTGTGGCAGCGTTAATGATCCTATTCAACTCCAGGAACTAAAGCTCAGTGTTTTTGCCACATGGATTGAAAGGAGGGTTGGTAACAAGCAGTGTAATTATTGTTGTACTATTGCGTAACAACCATGAGATGTGGTTAGTTGAAGCCGGCCAAATAACAGGGCTACAGATAATCTGATGTTGTAACGTACAAACCTATAAACACTGTTTTCCATGTTGCAATGACAGGAATTTACCCAAGTCTCAGTGGGAATTATCTCACATGTACACAGGCATCTGAGTGAATTACAATATCATCAAAAAGGTAATTTATGTCAGTAATAAAAAAAAAAAAAAATCATCTAAGAAACAACATTCAGTTTATCTAAAACTGTAAATATTAAAACCAGTAAAAAAGAAGGACCCTTAATGCTGAAATATTATTCAATAGGTGGGGTGTGGGCTAGAAAATTATGAGCAAGACTGCTTTCTCATAATAAAGACTGTTGTACAGCAGACAGCCCTAGATAAAAGACCATTGCTTAAAGCTTTAAACCTGATGCACGTATATTTTGCGCGAAAACGAGACATGCGGACAGCTTCTGCAGCGTTCATGCTCTGTGCAGTAGCACTATTCTCCTAGACGGTAAAGGGCAGCGTTGCTCTCCTATGCCGAGTGTACTACACCCACTGAGCTATATTATACACTGGAGTGCTGATTTTGCCGAAAAACTGAAGTCACTGGCCGCCATCTTGCTACTCCCTACTCTCACAGAATCCCATAGGATTTGGCTGCAACAACAAACAGTTTTCTGGCTGTGTGAAAACGTTTCACAGGTAATTCTAGTCAGTGGATGTACTAACATTATCAACTACTAGGAAATTAGGTGCTGAAATATTTTACATGTTATTCATATTATATATATATATATATATATATATATATATATATATATATATATATATATATATATATATATATATATATATATATATATATATATATATATATATATATATATATATATATACATACACACACATATGTAAATATATGTTTTTATTTATAAATGTTAAACATATATATTTAAATGAATAAAATGCAAAATATTTCAGCACATGACTCTCAGTACTTGATAGTTTTAGAACATAACATAAAAGTATATGGCATTTGACATTTTTAAAGTTTTAAGCCCCCCCTGAACATGAGAAAATCCTTGTTATTCGATGCTGTAGCGCACATATTCCCTAGTTACTGGGGGGAAATAGGGAGTACCAATATGGCGGCGGGTGGCTTCAAAGCGACTCGTTCAAACAGACGGTGATTAGCACTACAGTGTATTATATAGCTCAGTGACTACACCCCACTATGGGTAGAAGTAGAAAACACAGTTTCCAACATTTAAGCCTCTTTCTCCCAGTAGTGACGCCGATTTCTTTCCTGGAATTGTTAATTAGTTTAACACGGTGATTTTGTTTGGGCCGAATCATTAAGATGTCTGTATTTATGAACATCCGTCAGAAGGAGCGCTTGGTCGTCCGCCGGTAGTAGGAAATTTTCCTAGTTGTGCGAAGCGTAAACTTTTGGCCACGTGGGGAGGGGCGTAATAGCCAAAATGACATAATATGGCTGCACAGACGTTTATTTTTGAAATAAATATACATTTCCACGATATACTAATTTACTGAGGGCAAGTACTCGTTGGCCTTTCCAGATGAACTGTTGGTTCCCACCTTGAACTGCCGCAGGTCCCACACCTTCAGGAGTCCATCATCGCCTCCTGAAAGCAGGAACGGCTCGCTCTTGTTCCAGCTGATGACGTTGACGTCCGACGAATGAGCCTCATTGGCTGAGAGCATCGAGTTGGGCGGGGCGCGGATATCCCAGATGCGAATGGACTGGTCAACAGAGCAGGATGCAAAAACCTAAAGGGAGAAGAAGAAAAAAAAAAAAACATTTAAAGTCTTTAGCTGAATAACTTTTTTAAACTATACTTCAAAACTGAATCATATCAAACATAAATCAGGTCCAAAACAAACCAAATGCAGTTTTTTTTTTCTCTCGCTTCTTTTCAAAGAAAGGCTTAAGCAAGCCACAATTTGCAAACTGCTCACTCCCAAACATCAAACAAGTGTTTGGATTGTTTCGATTTTAGCCGCAACTTTGTGTTGCGACATATTTTACAACTCTACAGGATGTTCCCTTGCAATAAATTCTCTTTCATTCACTGAATGATTTCCTACCATACAGCCAGATTTTTTTTCCCCTTTTTATTTCCTCACAACCAAACACCCGCAGAGCCAAGGAGGAGCCGGTGAGCTCAGTATGAGGTCATCGATGCATGACTGATAAAAGCATACCCGTAAGAGCCGCATCGTAAACTAAAGCTTTCACTTAGCTCGTGCGGGAGAAGGTGGAAGAGAAAAGACGATGAGCACAAGGACCCTCCACCTCTGCGGGTGTGACCAACAGTGTCTGAATGATTATGGAACATACCGTGGCTTCAGTGGGAGACCACTGCAGATCCTCCACAGACTTGCTGTGAGAGCTGAACGGTCTCTGGTCGATCTGCCACGACGTCCCGCCTTCCCGGGGCTCCCACACGTGGATGTTCTTTCTGCAGTCGCCGCTGACGAGACGACCTGGTGACGAGAATGCAGGCAAGCCCATCAAAGCTGTAGCCTTTACTTTCTTTTTAGATTATAATTTTATTATTGCTATGACCAACTACATAAACCATAATATATGGTTTGGTAACCTGTCTGTCCTAATGAAGGCCAAACTTACTTGCCTGACTCAAAGAGCTATGAAGTTGATGGGAGTCAAGCAGCACCCCTCACTTCAGACCATCTTCAATGAAACAATAACCAGACAGGCCCAGAAAAAAAATCATCTTAGATCCCACTCATGTTCTTTATTCAGAGTATCAGTTTATTCCATCAGGTCGACGTCTTAGAGTCCCTGCCTGTAGACTGAACCGCTATAAAAACTCACTTGTTCCGCTTTACATTAAAGCAATAAACAGCATTAAGCAGTAAATTGGGGAATAGGTAAGGGTATTCAACATTTAAACTAAACTAACATGCTCTTTTTATGTATTCATTATCTCTTATAACAGATTTTTAAAAAAGGGTTTTTTTATTAAAAAAAATTCTTTTATTCAAATTTTTTATTGTGAATGTAACGTAACATGCTTCTTTATGTATCTATTGTCTTATAATGGAATTTTTATAGCAGGGTTTTATGTGTGAATGCAGGACGATGTAGCAGCCAGAGTCTGTAACCCAAATCAAATTTCCTCTGGGACAATAAAGTTAATCAATCAATCAATCAATCTATCTATAAAATATGAGTCTTTAGGATACCGTATTTTTCAGACTACGGGGCGCACTGTGAATTAACGTGTCTATGTTGATCTTGGTCCACATAAAAAGTGCACTGGATTATAGGGTGCACTAAATATTCCTCCCAAGTGTGTAATATCACTCTGCCCCTTCCTGATAGAGAGAGCTATCCGTCTCTGTCAGGAGGACAGAGTAGCTGGAGTACACTGCCCTGTTTCTAACGTAATGCCAAAATAAACGTATCTTTTATATTGAACTAATTTATTTGGTCTACTCTGGGCGAAGGCTGCCTTACACAAATGCACTTCTAGTTTAGACATTACAGTCAGGCAGTCTTGTAGACAGCTCAGGGGTCCGATCATGTAGTGACACAGTGTACCGTAATGCTCAGAGTGTCCACTGTGCGGAGCGACTTCTTTGCTAACCTGTCGTACTTAGACAAAAACAGATTTCTGAGTCCATTGTACCACCTAAAAACGGTCAGTAAGCACAGCGGTAATCATATATAAGGCGCACCAGATTATAAGGCACGGCATCAATTTTTGAGAAAAATGTAAGGATTTTAAGTGCGCCTTATAATCTGGAAATCACGGTAAATATCCCTCCACCCTGTTGCATATTAGGTCACAATCACAAATATACTGAAATCTCACTTTCAAGAATTTGCTCCTCCGAACATTTAACACAAATCAACTAATTTATTTCAAATTAGTTTGAACCTGTCTAAACTATAATTAGGTGCCAAAATAATATTTTATCATATTTTTGAAGGTATTTACAAACAATACTTCTGCCTACTTTGGTAATAAGGACACATCTTCTATCCCATTCTGTTGATTAGATATTAAATTGATTCAAGACCAAATATTGCGAGACACGAACAAAAGAAAGTACAGTTCCTAAATTATACACCATTATAGAAAACTAACTGTAGGCTACCGAATTTACATTCCCAAAAGCTTCTAAGATTGACAGCTTGAGCTTTAACTGAAGGTTACCACTTTAATCAATGTCTATTTGTTACGTGCTGCAAGTGATACAAAGCAACAAAAATTACTATTTTGTATTGGACGGAAAAAGCGCACGAGGTCTGAAAAGTCAGCCCCCTTTTACTCTCATGCCCCAAAAATAAAATTCGGAGCAAAACCAACTGGCCTCAGAAGCTTTTGTGGGCGGTAAAGATCCAGCTCTTCTGTTTCTGGACTCAGGCGTTTATAGAGTATTGGGAAACAAACGGCATCATGAAGACCAAGGAACACAGCAGACTGGTTAGAGAAGAAGTTGTGGAGAAGTTTGAAGCAGATCTGGGTTTTAAAACAACATCCAAAGTTTTATAAACCTCACAGGACTGTTTAATCCATCTTCGGAAAGTAAAAAGACTACAGCACCAAGACATGGCCATTCACTTGTAGGGACAAGCTGAGCAAGCAGAGCATTAATCAGAGACTTATGATAACTCTGGAGGAGCTGCAGAGATCCTCAGCTCAGGTGAACTAATCAGCGAACAGGACAACCATCAGCCCTGCACTCCTCAGAACTGATTTTTATGGCAGGAGTGGAAAGAAAGTCATGGTGGAAAGCAAGTTAATTTGATTATTAGCTACTCTTAGGTTAATCGGGCTTCTCTGGAGAAGATCCGCTGTTCTATAAAGAAAGGAAGAAATACAAAAACCCATCTGGGGTCCTTTCCTAACCCTGTTTTTAAATCCTCGTCTTAACGATACCCCTGCTACACTATGAATTTCAGCCATTACACGGGAAATCCACGAGCAACTCGTGAGCACCGCCTATCAGCCGGAGTTAAGACTCACTCACCGGGGACTTTAGGCGACCAATCAATTGCGAAGCCTTCGGTCATGTGTCCCGAGAAACTGAACAGCGCCGTGGCTTCCTTCTGCTGCTGGACGAACGTAGCCATGGCAGCAGAACTGTGGACGGCCTCCATCTGAGGTCGAAGGTCGAATACCTCTACCTGTCCCTTGTCAGACCATACAGCAGCTAAAGAGAGCTCCCCGCACTGGGTCACCTGGAAATTCAAGAGATGAGGTATTAGTCAAATAAAAAAAAAAAAAAGTGCGGCCCAATTATGAGTTTATCTTATATATATATATATATATATATAATAAAAATAAATCAAAGACACATACTCTAACTCTGTTAATCCCCCCATAGTGAGGCATCATGGCCAGCTCCAGCTGCGGCTTCTTATCCTCTTCCTCCTCGTCTTCATCGCTCTCCTCGTCACTGCTCTCCTCCTCTTCGTTTTCCTTCTCTGTTCCGTGAAGATTGCGCATACGCATCACCAGAAGTCTGGACACATTTGCCAAAAAAAGTTTAATCAGGCGAGAGTTTGAGAGTGAAAGCATAAACACCCGTCACTTTCTAACGGACTCTTAATCTGTATTCAAGTTCTGACAGATTTTCTGTTAAATCCTGACCGACAGGTAAATCTTCAACCATGTCGCCAGTTGGCAAGCCCGCTGTTCACATGCGAAACAAAACTGCCATCTGCTCACTACAAAAAAAAAAAAAAAAAAATCTACTGTATCTAAGGACTGATCAGGGTGCAGCGTTGCTTTAAATCAGTCAGTCACTGATGCATCTCCTAGTAATAACATTGCACAATTAGAGGCCGGCCCAGGAGCAACAGACTTTTACTCAAGGCGTTGGTTCAAAGGGAGGAGGATGTTACTGAGGTTAAAATACACACAGACAGCTAATAATTAGATCACTTTTGAAGACAATGGGTTGGATTTGGATATAATTTCAGAATTACAGAGAAAATGTTCCATCTTGTTGCTTCAGGACTAAACAGATTTAGCATTTACAATTATCTTATGTATTTATATTCCTCATGTGTACCCCCCCCCCCCCCTGCACTTATCATAAAAATTACACTATTATGATTATTATGAAGCACAAAATACACAATATCTATCTGGTATGAAGTGATTACAGCCTTGACTTGCAAATTATTCATAAGATGAAAAAATGTATTTGTTTGTTATTGGTACTTTTTGGAGCAAAAACAATAGGGAATTGAATTCTCTGATTTTGGAGCATAACACATAGTGTGTATATTAAATGTAATATGTATGAGGTCTATCACATAAAATCCACTTTTTGGTTGCGTAGAACAATATATGAAAGAATTCAAGAGGCTAGAGGAAACAAGGTTCTGCAAAAAATGTTTTTTAAATAAACAGACTGCAGAAAAATGGCAAACATAAGATACAACAAGCTTCAGTAATCTGGTGAAAAGCTCATAGTGCACATTTCTGTCGATTTGAGGGGGAAAAAAACGGTTTAATGGATTTAGCTTCAAGCTGTCTGAGAACAGTGTAAACAAGTGGCTTGGAGTCTAAACTAAATATGCAATCAGTTGTGTGTGCGCGGCCTAATCCCCCAACCACTTCTGGTAACTCCATGTAAACACTTGATTTTTGTTGAACTAAACAGCGACAAGGGTTTTGCACTTCATTCAAATGGTATTAAAACAGAGAATCCTTTGCCATGTATCTGTCCCAACACAGGAACGAGGCTGTCTCGGATCAGCTGCTTCACATCAGTTGGCTGAAAATATGTGCAGATGTAACATTTCTGTTGTCTCTCAAGACTTTCCCCTTCCCACTCTTCCTTTCACAGGAAGAGAAAAAAAAAGTGTTAGGACAGATATTTTTTTCTCATTTAGTCATTTTACTGCAACACAACTCCCATTACTATGGCACAGATACTGGCAAGAATTATTCCTGCAATGAAACTAGGCTTCTAGTCCTTGTTTACAAACATCTTTATTTAGAGGCCATTTTTGTTGCTTGTGGTTAATGCAGAGAAAAGTCAAAATTGCAATTTTGGTTGAAATATATTGTAGGCAGAACGCAATCATTTCTACACAGAGTTTAGAAATGATTGACATATATATATATATATATATAAAAAGAACAAACAGTTATCTGACGTTAACTGTAAAAGAATACCAAAGAAATTCACAAAGAATGCCTTTCAAAGTTTTATTCTGAAAAAGTAAGGTCCTGCACACAATACTGGACATATCATAACAACAGTGAAGCATGGTAGTGGTAGCCTCATGGTGTGGGGATTATAAAAAGTACATGTCCCCCTACCCAGTTGCAGATATTATTTAAGTATGCCACTTTTCATAAATGTAAAGGATATAGTATTTTATCTTATTTTTTGCTGTTGTGGACTATTTCTCTCACCTGCTGCTGACACACATTAATTTCCCCATTGAGGGACAATAAAGGATTATTCCATTAAGCAACCTTTGATGTCCTTCTAACACCGATGTGCCAGAGTAATTTGAGCAAGTAAGTCTAAATCAATGTGAGATCACAGAAGCCAAAACCGTGTGCCTCTCTGTGCCTTTCTGTACCTGTTCTTCAGAGCTGTCTCAGCCTGAGTGCCCGCACACAGCAGCATGGACAGGGGGAACTGCTGCCTGCCCTCCCCGTCTCCATCCCTCACCACGTCGAAGCTCAGACAGGGGGCACCTGAACGACACCAGCAGCCAAGCCTTAAAAGCCTTTCAGATCACGGATGGAGCTCACACAGGTTCGACGTTTAGCTCGGCCGGGTCTGAACTTGCCTGTTTGGCACTCGTGGTACATGCGGTACGCCGAGCGGTCCATCTCCAGCTCCTCCCCGGGCCGGAGCGGCTCGATCCCGGGCACGTACACCTTCTTCTCCGCCTCTCCGTCGGCGCCTTCCTCGTCCATTTCTACCCCTTCGTCCTCCTCGTCGCTTCCCGCTTCCTCCATCTCTTCCATTTCGCCTTCTTCTTCTCCTCCGTGAAGCGC
Organism: Fundulus heteroclitus; assembly: GCF_011125445.2. Classification (NCBI taxonomy): domain Eukaryota; kingdom Metazoa; phylum Chordata; class Actinopteri; order Cyprinodontiformes; family Fundulidae; genus Fundulus; species Fundulus heteroclitus. Next base: position 27,094,024 of record NC_046363.1, read on the forward strand.
GTGTTCATCGGGCGCAGACATCTTGGCAGCGTACTTCCGGTCTGTGCAGCAGCCACGTGGTTTGAACGCCCTCCCCCATTCTTTTTTTCCCCCCTCCTTCTCCTACTCTGCCTCGGCCCCTCCGTCTCCCCCTTTCTCGCTTCCCACCCTGTTTACGGGAATTCAGCTGGCCTCTCCTGTGCTTAGCTCCCCGTTGCCAGGAAAGCGCTGGCATTCAAAGATTTCTCGAAAATAAAACGCCAGACATTGTTGTGCATCGATACCCTGACCTCTCCAGAAAGCCCCCCCTTCTCCCCCCCAGGTATATATATGTATGCATGCCCATTGCTGGGGTCCTCTGCATGCAGTGACCCACTCAGGACAAGCTCTTCCAGTGAATCACCATTATTCATATTTGGAGGAATTATAAAACCTCCTACTACCCTGACATTAGTAGCCCTGTCAAAGACTGGAAGTCAGGATTTATCCCAGAGTTCCAGACAGGCTGACGTCTTAAATATTTATGCACCCGACTGGAAAAGGTACAAAGAAGCAGACAGGCTCCATTAAAAAAGAAAAAAAAAGAAAAAGTGGTTCACAGTTTAAAATGTAAGTATTTTCATCTTAATCCGCCCAAATATGCGTTTTTTCTCTCCTTACAAAACATGACAAATTCAGAGTAAACAATGAACATGGGAAAACACGGCGCTTCAATGGCTACAGCCAGCGTACCCACTTCAAGGAGTGAGGACAGTGGTGCAGATTGCATGTCTGGATGTGTGTGCAAGCAGAGGCAAGTGCTAGCATAAAGATTGCACTTTAATTCCTCATATAGGTTCAGACAGAAGCCAGGTCGTGACAATGCATTCCTCCCCCCCGCCTGCAGCTTATCTTTGAATTTCCCTGCTTTCATCCGACTGGCAAGATGACTCCTAGGGACTTGTCCGTGTCATTCAAAAATAGCTGTCACAGTTCACCTCACATGAATACATACTGTAAATACGACATTCCAGGAGCATAATCAAAAGCATCTCAACAATAAAAAGGACCACCAAAGCGTCTTGCGTGAACAAAAGGTAACTCACAGAATACGTTGTTCAAATGAAGCAAATATAAAGAAATCAAAGCTGTTAAAGCTGTAAAATAAAGCGTACGAGGAGAAGCATTTTACTGTTTCAGGTTGTAACAGAGCAATGATCCGTGCAGCAACATTTACTATCTGATAAATGCCTTGGAGAGAAGATAAACTCACATTTTCAGTTCATTTACAAGAGCCTATGCACTCTTCCATCTTTGATGAACAACAAAAGAACCATAATAATAAATATAAGTTACTGAATAATTCTAATTTGAAACAAATGCTAACAATGCATATACCTAAAGGACTTTAATTTACATTTATGTACAGAAATAAACTCCCACAACATTCATTTGTAAACAGTGAGACAACCACAAAGAATGGCTTATGTGCACTGACTAGCTCAGTTTGGATCTCTTGTTAGCATGAAAAGCACAATTAGCTGGAGCTTGTGGCTTTTTTTTGTCCCCCAAGAGAGCGACTATAAGGTTTAACATACATATGATATAACAGAGCAAGGTTTTAGCTGACTTTTGGCATTTGACTCAGCCTGTGCATGTTGCTTCATTTTAGCAAAGCTTACTGCAACAAAACTCAAATTATTCAGTGCCAGATAAGATCTGCATTACTGTGCAATAAAACAAATCGCTGCTACCAGTAGATTCCAAACGACAAGAACAATAACAAGGGACTCCAGAAAGCTGCAGAGCAAGGCTGGGACAGAGCTCTTCCGCAGGACGACGGTGGTTTACTGTCTATTATTTTCCCAAGTCGGTTTTCCTTGCTGCTGATGGCTCGGGTGGTCAACAGCCTGACCCTCACTGGTCCGTAGTCCTTCCTTTCAGCAAAGGGCGGCAATGTGGGCGGCAGACAAGTTTTAATGGTAGGCGAGCAACCCACCTGGAGCCACCGAGCAAACAGTTCTGACGTTAGAATTAAGAGTTCTTCTGGGGAGGAGGACAACGTGGGGTACTGGTCGAAATCCGTCTCCTCCTGGAACCTCTGAGGTCAAGGAAATGATGCGGTTAGAGGTTTCAGGGTGATCAGAGAAACAAGTTGCCAAGCCATAAAAAACATTGACATTTATAGCTCCAACTGCATCTATTTATGCTTTATACATTATACATTACAATTTAACACATCAAAACAGAAACATATATGAGTTTTTTCTGTGCTAATCCAAAAAAAATGTTAAAACGAATCAAACAACCAGACTTCTATTCTGGAACCTTTTTTTGGACTGATCAGGATGACTGAGAATCTTCACCAACATTTTGTGCTAATAATAATAAAAAAACCCTACCCCTATATTTTCGTTCTGTCCGACAATTCTATCCAGTGTCTGCTTCAGCTCAAAGATGAAGGTGTAGTTGAGATGCTGGTCCCAGAGGTTGGTGAGGAGCGTGTGCCAGGACTGTACAAGGACCACTGCTGCAGAGAACACGCAACACTGCAGGGAGACCTCAGAGTTAGCGATCACCACAAGAACCACATCAATGGCACACAGCTGCAAGTGAAACTAGAGAGCAGATGCTGTAGCAATTGGTTAAAAAAAACATTTATTTTTTTATTAGACTTAAGATCTGTAAATGAGTGGGGGAACAGGGTAATGATTATCCAGGTTATAAATTCCAAGACGTGTAAGACCTGTAAATGATTAGAGGATAAGAGTAATAAATATCTAGGTTATGAAGTTAAAGACTGTGGCAAAAGAGGCAATTTACTGCAATAAGAAGAGGGGAAAAAACAACAAATGCAAGAGCATAAAACGCACAAGCGGTTTGACATGTGAGACCTATGCTCCCTCTGTTTACCTGATAAGAAAACTCACCGGCTCAGTTTCACACAGCATGCTTCGGGTGTAGTGGTGCACTACACGATAATCTTTAGGGAATACAGACCGCTGAAGGAGAGGGATTGAAAGCAAAGATCAGGAAAGATTTGCATTTTTTTGTTAAGATGGATCATATCAAACCTGCAACGTGACAGCAACAAAGGATGCAAACGCAAAAGCATCGTTCAGCGTGATCTCCCCGCCTGATCTGACTACCTTACTTTGAATAACAACCTGACGACAAAACTTAAATGTCACCCCTTCACATCGTTTCCTCATGCCTGTGCATAACAAATCTGTAACTTTTACAAAACGTAAAACAAACACACACACAATAAAAAAAAACAAAAAAAAAAAAAAACTTACAAATCCAGTTGGATTAGAATCGATTGTAGCCTTTATGTTCCCAACGCCTTTCAGGTCAAAGTCGCATGCGCCACATTGGACAATAAATAGCAGCAGCAAGAGTAGACCTGTTTGACACATGAGTGAGGATGGAAAAAAGAGCAGATGACATTCAGATTATAGGTGGAAACTTTCTGCGGTTTCTCACTTCTACGAGAGAAACGTTTCAACATATCCTGCCATTTAGCCGTTTCGGAGGAAAACAGACGAAAAATACTCTGAGCCGCGGTTTTGTCTCCTCCGACTCGCATGACACAAGCGCGGCAGAGATTGTAGCGACTGCATGCGGTGACGGTCTGGGGCAATACCTGCATACGCGTGCGTAAGAGTCCGCTCTACAGGCGCTAAAAGTGCGCACTTTAAAAAATAAAAAGCAGCGGTAGGATTGCTTCTTTCTCACCTGGCATTTTATCTCTCCAGGAATGGACACTTCTCCATGTCTCTTGGTGGCAGCAATCGCCCCTTCAGCCGTGTCACTCTGTGAAAGGCAAAGTTTCCTTCTCTGTGGCTTGTTGAGGTCTCTGACGGATCACGCTTGTGCCTTTTCTCTCACTCGGCGCGCGATGTTCAGTCCCCGCTGCTCACATCCCTCAGTGCATTCTCTTCTTTTGGTTTCCTCTGGTACTTTCCAATACTTGGCCCATTAATTACCACACGCCATCACCCTCTTTCACTTTGGAGTCTCCCCACTAATCCCCGGAGTGAGCTGCAGCCTTCTTTCGTTTTCAAAGCTTCTTTTTTTTTTCTTCTTGCTGTTTCCCCTCCTCTTTTTTTTTTTTTTTTTTTTCCCTGTCTGGAATTTTCCTGAATTTTAAGCGCTCCTGGGTTCCTTAAAAAAAAAAACTGGTCAATGGATGAAGCGGCAGAGACGCGGGCCCCCCGCTCCTCAGCCTCTGGTCACTCCTTGTGTTCTCCACTCAGACACAGGCGCAGCTCAAAGTGAAAGTGCTACGTTGGATTGCCTGCCTGTTCCCTTTAAGTCCCGGCCCCTCCCAAGCCACACGTTTTACCTCACTATTGACTGACCCGGCTCCCCCCCCCCCCCCCCCACCCCCTGCTCCCCACATTCCCTGACACCCTCACCCCCCCTTCCAAACAGGGGCCAAGGAGCCTTAGTCATGCAGTTGGAGCGTATGTTTCTCATTTGGAGTCTCCCCCGCACCTCTGCGCCTGCAGATCTGCTCGTCTCTATCCCCTCAGAGTCGGTATCATCCTGATTAATCGTCACATGGGCCGCTTTTGGTTTCTGCTTCAAATAAAACAGAGAACCACATTCCTTGTCGATCTGACAAGCAGGGTTACGACACTTCACTTCCAGAACGTGTAAGTCATTCTATGTGCTCTCCACGCCACGGTCACTGCCATAAAAAGAAAAACAGCCTCGCAGACGCGCCTCTTGTGATGCTGAAGTCCAGCGCTGTGAGCAGCTGTCAACATCTTGTCTGTAAAAGTGTTGATCCGAGGCCCCCGGGTCGTTTGAAGCATCCTGTTGCTTCTGATTTTTAGCAACGTGTCATGAAGGAGGTTAATTACTACTGAAAGGAAGGAAGGAAGGAAAATGTTGTTCTACTGCACGCTCTTTCTCATTGCGGGTCAAGGGAGATCGTGGACCGCTTACCGGAGTACCATCTCTGCTGAGGGGAAATGGAAACTAGAGAGCAGCGGCAAACTCGCTTGCAAGCAACAACAAAAAAAAAGCCCCCTTACGAAACTCCCCCCGGCCTCCTCAAGTGGAAACCTCTCGACCTTTACCGTGCGCTATACAATGGCGGTTATAAATATATGGCCCCCGTGTTGTCTTCCTGCTTCATGCAGCACTTGCATGCTGAGAAAATATGCAAGTCATTTTGAAATTATTTTATTTGGACCTCGCAGAGTCAGAGGCTAAATGAAATCCAGATTTGAGTTGTGAGAGGGGAAGCATAATAACGCCAAAGCACGAGTCAACACGTCGCTTCCAGAACCAAAGCGCCGGTCCATCCGGTATTTATAAGCCTGATTTTGGAGCAGAGCGTAATAAGTCCCACGTTGTTTCGTTGATATTTGTACAGAGGTCCAGAACCTGGAAAAGGGGATGAATGGATGATGCCAGTGTGGATGCAAAGACAGATGGACGGATGAAAAGATTGCTGGATGGATGGACAACAACAGCAATAGAACAGGAAATAAAGTCTGGAACTCAACACTCTTTTTTTTTTCTCTTTCCACACTTATCCAGACCCGGAAACTACTAAAGTCAGACTCTGTGGTGATCCAGACGGCGCAGGAACCCTGGTTGCACAATCCTCCCGTAGTTTCAGGTCAAGGAAAACAAATGGAAAAAGTAAAAAAATCTACCCAGTTTAAGCAGAGCCGTATGTTGCCCGGGTTTACCGGCCGAAGTCTGGGGACCCCAGCAAAGCAAGAGACGCTTTGCATTTTTAATTTGTTGTTAAAAGCCCAGAGGATCAGCGCGCGCCTGACGCACTAAGGAGCCAACAATGTGCAGATGTGGTTGGCCCTGCTGGTGCGAGAAACTGTTTTGCAACCATTTCGTACATTTTGGAGAGGTAGAAAACCCTAAAAGTCTTGTCTTACGCCACTTGAGACTAGTTGGCTGACGGCCAAGTAAGTGGGAGCTGGAGGAGAAAGTAATCTCCTCCTCCTCCTTTTACACTTTCTCCCCCTTTTAGTCTCCCCAGTCAACCACCAGATGGAGCCAATCGGAGAAAAAAAAGAGCGTCCGACTGGTAAGTTTATTTCTTCAGGAGGGGATCGGCGTTAATAAAGTGCAAACGCTTTTAGTAATAAGTTAAACTTTACAGAGCAGGTTGATAACAAAAATTCCCTTTAACCAACAAAAAAAAAAAGCCCGCCAGCTTCGTCGAAAACTACTCCGTGCGTTGCTCTGTGCAGGACAATCATCTGAACCGAATACACAATAGATTTCTCATTGCTTAAAAAGACAATAAAGGATGAGCAAAATCACTCCTGTCATCCATTCACAGTGCTCCTTCACTCAACACGGAATCCACACAGTTAACAAACCCACCCATGAAAAGACTCCCTCTTGCTTCGTTTAGCATTTAGATATTATTGCTGTCACTTTTCTTTTCTCCAGATGTCCCACCTCCTCCTCCTCCTCCTTTTTTTTTTTATCACTGGCTGGGGCTCCTCTCCCCTCCTCGCACAGCTGTCATTAAATGACTCTTATAAGTTTTGCTCAGTCCGGTCATCCAGTACTTCAACAGCCTGACGTTGTCTTCCTCGCCGGGCCCCGTGGCACCGAGCAGGGCCAGAACCTTCTGGGTGTCCTCCCTCCCGCGGCCGTCGACTTTGGAGAATTTGAACAGCACTTTGACTTTGCTGAAAGAGGGAGAGGCCCGTGGTGAGAACGCGGAAATCTTTTTTTTTTTCCTCGCCGGCCTACGTGGACCTTGGTCCTTTTTACTCACTTCATCCACTCCTCCTTCAAGCACAGCAGGCAGTGAGACACGACATCCACAGACAAGTTCTCGTTGGACAGGGCCACCTCCAGTTTGTTCAGCAACGTCGGGCCTGAGAAAATAAAACATGGCAAAGATTAAATAAATGTTAGTGTAAGAGCTCGGCATGCAAACGCGACTGCACAGGTTTGCCGTCCGAACTCAAGTTGGGGAAGGCCGGGGAGGGTCACTGACCAGATAATTGCATTCTGATGCGCAGCCAGATACTCCGAGTTTATTTACGCGCTGAGCGGCTTTAGGACTTGCGCAACAAGTCAGGCATAAATCACAATTAATGAGTGGCTGAACATAAACTTGTACCTTCCAAAAAAAAAAAAAAAAAAATAGTAAAAAACAAAGCAACTGGACTTATTTTCCGTCGTTGAAGACGTTTCGCTTTCTCAATTCAAAAGGTCTAGAGTAATGATGAGTACCAAGCTTTATACTCCTGTTCAAACAAAGGCCTTGTAATAGCTTAGATAACATTGAATTTGCATGTTAATTCAATTAACATGCAAATCTTCAACTACGGAAAACAAGTCCAGTTGCTTTGTTTTTTATTTTATTTTTTTGGAATGAACATGACCTGGATGACTGAGAATCTTCACCAGCATAAACTTGTACCGTTAGCAAATCATACCGACTAGATTCCAAAGTACAGAATTACAATTTATTCTAAGGGTAGACTGGAAGGAAGCTAAAGATTTCAGTCAGCTGGTCTTGTCTGGATATTTTAAAGAAAAGATTACAAACTGACTACAACTACCGTCTTAATTTCCTTCTGTTTCTTTAGCATTTTAATGTTAGTTGCTTTTCTCTGCTCTCTCTCTCTCTCTCTCTCTCTCTCTCTCTGGACGATTTTATCTTTCATCCTTGTTCTATCTTCGTTGATGTTATCCTCTCTAGTAAACAAAACAAAACAGGAAGTTTTTTGGCACGACCGGCTCCGACTGCTGATTGGCCGGTTGGAAATCTTTTTCTCTGATCAGTGAAAGCACCGGGCCAAGCTGCTACCAGGTGCCACTGCATTGTTACTGTGAGAACCCTGCTTTCAGTATCGCTAAGGTGTTTACAAACACAGTCAGAAGGAAGCACAGACGTTGCAAAAGGGTTTCCATATTTTCTACAGAGGCTTGTAGGCTGCACTTCAGGCTGCTACTTTCAGACAACAGGAAGGCTGAACGTATTACAGCAAAGTTGCTGTTTTATCCATTTAAGGCATCCAGTTCTGTCAGCCTCAAATGACACATCCTGGATTCAGAAATATTTTGTAAGTCAGCCAACTTCTCTGATCACTAATACAAGATGCTATAAAAACTATTTAAAATTTCAACTCTGTAATCATTTTGTTTCCGTTTAGTAACAGTAGTGAAATCCTGTTTAACTTGGAAGCTGTGTAACACTGCACCCTCGCTGACAAACACACACACAGTGTGACATCTCCTCTGGTTCAATCATAGGTATTAAATTATAGTCATAAGGTTCACTTCTACTGGTTGAGGTGTGCAAAAAATGCATTTTTGCTAGTTAAATATATTGTCCTCTAAAAGAGTAAAGTAATTATTTTTTGGTGGATTTTACTCGTACAGTTAGCTCTGACCCAGGACATGCAGGATTTTACTGGATTTATCGATTTTTCAGAGAGAGATCTTTAACTCTGAGCTTTTTTTGTTGTTGTTTTTTTTTTCGTTCAAACTCTCATAAAGTTTTGCTGTTATGTACATTTTCAGTTTATGCAGGATCCTGTTGATATATACTGATCTGGTTGAGAGATGAGGATCAGGCGGAGTTGGCATCGGCAGGCTTGACAGACAAATGATATAAAGTCAGATTAGCAACCAAATCCAAGATTGGTGCATTTATACCCTCCGGTTGTTTTACAAAGTCATAGTCAATAAATTAAAATATGTATGTACTGATGAGGCTTGCTTGTTAGAATAAAAGTATTTAGTTTAGTTTTATACGTTTATTCCAAGCCAGTAGAAAAATAAATACAGTGCATTATGTAAATATAATGTACTACAGAATACAAATAATAATAAAAAAAAACTTTAGGTTGGTATTTTTCATTATGCCCACATTTCTGTATTAACTTTTTTTATTGGTCTGATGTAATATTATATTTTCTGCGGAAAATCACATAATTAATAGAAATAAAGAGTTGAAAACCTCAGTCTGTGTGTAATTCATGCATCCCATGCGTTTCACTCAATGAACTGAGTTACTGAAATAAATGTAATTTTCAATAAGATCCTTGTTTATTGAATTTGACCGTATATTCAGCTGTATGGTTATCAAAACAACTCTTTGGTTTTATTAAACGATGTAACAAAACATGAGTTTTTTCTTACTTCAGGTGGAGCTCAAACTTTGTTGCTGTGTTTCCTGCATTTTAAAAGCAATCAAAGCTAAATAAAACAATCAATAAAAACAACCAATCAAATAGCGTGACCTCAACAAGCACAGCTCTACTCTGCAGTTAGCTTATAGAAATCCTCTCTGAAGCCTAAAGCACGCAGACTCACCTCTGTCCGTCGGCTGTGTGTTGGCGCTGCTGATGGCGAACTGATAACGTGCGCAGATTTCATCTTCCCCTGCAGCTACACCCTGACAGTTCTTCAAAATGACGTCCACCAGCACTGAGAACTCTGCATGACAAACAGAGCACACACGTCACACAAAGATCCTAAAGGGGCCTGCGCGTACCATTAGGTGTAGCGATGGGATCAGGAGATCGTCTCGTACCTGACGAGCTAACGTGAGCCGGGATAGGAACATCGGGGCTGAGGCCCAGGAAGTTGCATTTGTAGGCCTCTTCGTACTGAGCGCTGTACGGCACAGAGCGCACACAGCCCACTGGCAGCAGAGACTAACAGGGGCACAGAGATTCAGAGAGTAAACAGTGTTGGATTAGAAAGAAGCGACGCCCTTATGTTGATTTTGCTGACCTGGGATTCTATTAGAGATGCTCAGAGAAACCAACTGGTGACCAGGAGTGAACCGGTTAGTTAACTCGCTAATCTTATTTGTTTCAGATCACCGAAATCATCACCTGCCTAAGTACTACAAAGTCGCTGACATCAGTCTGCCGTTAATAAGTGAAGTGGACTCAAAGATAGTTATTTTCAGCATTAGCAGTGAGCTTAAAAATAAAGAGGAAGCACAGGGATACAAGTAGCTACCTAAAAGGAAACGCGTTTATTTTAATTGTTTGTTCAGGCTGCACAAGAGCGAAAGACTTTCAGCTAGTAACGCAGAGTCTGAGCATATTACAGCTAGGGGGCACAATATATTGCAAATTTGTATTTGGTAAAGTCATTAAGAAACCATAACTAAGCAGTTTCAATGCCAATACAGCAGAGGTCGACCAGAAGTAACTTTTCAGTACAACCTTATTGTTGAGATGGAATTATTATTATTTTTTTTACAGTAGCTGGATGGACTACTCATTATCTGGAGTCTATAAACTCAAAATAGAAAGACAAATGCTTTTTAATTACCCTTTTACTTATCTAAAGTCACTTCGTTATGGCAACATTCATCGAAATGATCACATATCCCGCGTTTGACTCAAATTGCGCCGCCTTACTATTGGAGCCATGTCGTCTTTTTCTTTAGAGCTGTCGACCTTTGGATGTAAAGGGGACATGTTGGATTTGTAAATCTAGAGATCCAAGAGTTTCTGGCTCAACTTCACCATCTCCCAAGATTCATGGAGAGGGACAAAGAGCCTGCTGGCAAATCTAGGGGGTTATAAGGTATGGATCTATAGTCTCTAGGAAACTTACAAATATAGTATAATTAGTAAAGCTAATCGTGCTAATCACTTTAATATAATGCTAAAGACAGTTTAAAATGTAAGCTCCATGATAATTAAGTCTTTGTTTAAAAGTAAAAGTCCGTTTTACAGTGACCGCTCTTTTACAGACATGGCATAATGTTGCCTCTGCTCCTAATATAAATAAATTCTGACTTCTTAAATATGCTTTGAATGCTGTTCATATACCTTAACACATCATAGTTCTAATTTATCATATCTATATTATAGTTGTGAAATACAAACCTGAATGTAGTATCAGAAGGTCAAAGCTTTACAGAAACCAACAGTGTCCCACAAAAGTCTTATCGTTGTTGAAACAAATTAATTGGTGTAAAGTCTAATAGGAAATACTGAATATTTTGGGTACATTTAAAATTTTAGGTAAATTATTACATATACATTACAGAAGTAACAATTATTTAACTTTTTCTTACTTTATTGCACTTTATTTAAAGTAAGAGTTAATGGTGTGGGAATGGTTTAAGTACCTTTAGCACAGTAAATGCTGACTGGATGAGTCCAGGGTCTGCACTTCTCCAAATGACCTGATTTCCCATGAGCACGTGCCATGCTAGCTGTCGAAAGTCATTCACCCCGAGGACCTGCAGACACAAACACAAACAGCAGCTCAGAGGCAGCGTATAAAACAGAACAGAAACATGCGACAAACTTCTTTCATATACTTCAGTGTAACATTTCTTTATATTTTTCTGGTTTTTAACAATACAATCAATATAATTCAGGGATCATGAACAGCGAAATGATGACAATGCGCGTTTACCTGTCTCAAATGTCTCAGCGATTTAAATTTTGGACCAGGTAAATCGTCTAATTTTGAAGCTTCGCGCAGGAAGTCGAGGCCCAGTTCGCGCTCTGGTTGGAGCAGCTGCGACTTTGACCCGCCTCCTTCTGCTCCTTCCCAGCAGCTAATTTCCTCCTCTTGCTCTTTGGGAGACAAACAAGGGCATCAAAATGAAAACTTTTTTTCCCCCAAGGATATTTGATACAAAAAGAAAATTGTTTGGGGAATTTTCGCAGGAAATCATTACAGATCGTACGAAGCTAGGATGTGATGTGACTGCGCACATGACTTCACTTTTCTATTTCCAGCATTGCCTTCTCACCTCTTACCTCAGAGTTTCCTCTTTTAACCATCTGCCGAGTCAACAGTGCATCTTGGGAGCATGGTTACTGCCTGCAACCGTTGTTTTCACCTTGGGCTTGTTGGGTTTTTGCACCCACACAACTTTTACTGATATATATCAAACCACAATAACATACGGGGCTTTCCATGGTTACGGGGGCTTTCCGTCATCCTCCATGTTGATGCCAAAACAACAACAAATAAACCTACCTGTGGTCAAGCTACATAATTCTTTAAAGCTTCCTGAGATACTTATGAACTCATTTCCCTCTAATTTCCCCTTAGATTTAAGGATCTACTGTTTTTGTTTAACTCTGAAAAAATGTTTTTGATTTATCCAAAGTGAAACGTGTACAGAATTTATAGTCGCTGAAAATCTGACAACAAGACTGTTTTTTGACAAATAGAGATATTTTTATCGAGCCAACAACAAAGTTCTTGCGGTGATGCTAATGCAGTCATGGGAAAAAAGTAAGTTGGCCTTCTTTCTGTTCCTAGCTTTTTGTGCATGAGGAACAGATAAAAAAAATACAAATTTGCATTTGCTTTGTTTAGGGACACACTCATTAAAATTTTCATTATAGTTTTAATCCCATTTAGTGAATTTTTACTTATACTTTCAATCAAAGTTTTGCTTTTTACTGTATTTTCACACATTTTTCATCCCAGGTTTTGAGGCTCAAATCTAATAGCATTTATAGAGCACATAAAAATCTATCTTAAAAATAATTACATGGTAGTCCTGCTTTCTCGCCTGTATTTTTTTCAAAAATTATTAGACAATATAATGCAGAGGGTGGCTTCCAATTAGGCAGCGTGTCAAAGAGCCAGTATTGTTTAGACTTCTCAAATCAGGACAGTTTCTTTAAAGCACCTTTTGTAATCTTTAATACCTTTTCTCTGCACATAGAGTTCAGAAAACACATGTGCTTCAGTGCTTTGTTTGACCTCAGAACAAAAAAGAAATCATACTCAGTTTAAGGACCACTGGTAAAATTTAAATCTTAAAATGCACTGATCAGGATTTCTCTGGCCAGTTTCTGGTTTTGGCCAGTAGTCTGACTATAACACAGGAAAAAAAAAAAAAAAAAAAAAAAAAAAAAAAAAAATCTGCTCCAGGCCTTTTAATAAAGCCGTAGATATGAATCTAACAGAAAAGTAAAGAAAAGAAACTGCAGCTAAGAATGTTCCATAATTTATCTGTATCTTTTTTTTAATCTTGATACATTTAAAGAATGGAAATGGTGGGAAGTTTTTATTAATTTAAGAAATGGGGGAAAATATTTTTCTGTATTTGACCTGACAATCCTCCCACAGAGCCAATCAACGGGAAATTTGTCGATTTAGATCTCTGGCTGAATGATGCATTGGTATGTACCCTCAGACTTTTAAATGAGTGTATATAGTCTGAAGCATAATACCAATGGCTAATATTTTAAACTAATAAATGCTGTTATTTAAATATGCAGAAATGTTGTTTAAGAAAAATACCATAATAACATTAAGTAAGCATTTGTCAGTTCTTTTCATAATTCTTATCCAAACTAATGAAAAGGATAAATTTCCTTATTTTTCAACACTCTTTTTTTGCGTAAATATTTGTGAATTTCTAGATAAATCTACTAATTCTGAATATTTCAAAGTGGATCATTCATCAAAAAGCTGACTGTTACATAAGGCTAGGAAGCAGTAACTGTTTTTTTCTTTGATGAATCACATTTACAGGGAAAAGTGTCCCAGCTTCCCAGCAGCTTTACTTTTTTTAGAGACATGAATAAATAGTGCTTATGTTTATCCAACGGGTTGCTGCATCAACAGCCCACCCAAAGAAAACCCAACCATCTAACTCAGTTATTCAGTAATAAATGAACTGCTCAGTTCTGAGGCTGCTAAAGAATGCTGACACATACTTTAGCAGAATTTCAGACCTGCTGGCTACACCTGCAGAGTGCCAAGAGCTCCACTATATCCCCTTTCCCATCATTCGTGTTTTTGTTCCTGAAATTTTTGGCACTCAAGTAATTAAGTTATTGTTACCAATGCACTTTCACATGGAAAGAAATTGAAAAAATGAACATTGAAGGAGAAGTTTTGTAATCTGCTGTCAGGCAACATGCATAAGGGCTTCCATTCTAGTACACTGATTGCTATGGTCTCTAAGGAAACTCAGAACGTTTTAAATTAGTAGCCTTTTTGTGATTTAATAAACCAATTTTTTCAGACAGTAACAATCCTTAAGGTGTCTTCTTTAATTTTTTTGAGGCCGTTTTTAAGATTGGATCTTAAAGGAAAATGTATAATTGTTTGAAAAGAGTTGGGATAAAGACAACAATAGGATTTATGTAACCTTAGAAATCATCATCTTAAAATGTGCTGCTTTAAAAAGAAAATAGAGTTGTGATATAATTGGGTCTTTTATGACTTTATCTTTTTGTCAGTTTGCACATGTATGCTTATTCTGTACAAACATCAACATTCGGTTCATGGATATTTCAAGTATAATAAAGTTTTGCAGTGCGGTTCTACTGAAGATCACGAATAGTACACAATGTTATTTTACTTATGTATACAGAACACTGGTTGTTGTTCAGTATTATTATTATTAGATTGACAAAAAACCTTCCATTTATTCCGTTAGTAAAGATAAACCAAAAATATAGATATTTTTTTCAAACCCCACTAAATGATCCTGATTGAGCTAAAGAAAATAACTCATATGTATCTTTTCTCTCACAACTCCCTTACCTGTTGCTACTGCTCAGCCATCTGAAATAAGGCAACTACACATATACAAGATAATAGACATCCGGATTACTAATTTTTGCAATCCGCCATTTTTTTACTTCTTGCAGCGAATTTGTACTCCAAGCTCAAGGATGTGGAAGGTACAAGTAGGTAAGTGAAAAAGTTTGATTGTTGGGTGTATTAACCCACAAAAAAAATAAAAAAAATAAAATCATTACACCTGTCTCCCTGCATTGTACAAAACTGGCCAAACAGGATGGAGTGAAACGCTACGTGACCTGGAGGGGAGGCGGGATGGAAGTGCCTCAATTAGGTTTGAAGAGATAGAACCCAAACGAGTTGCTCTTTGCAATTCCACTTGATACATACCACGACTGAATTATTTAAATGTGAAAAGGAAGGATTTAGAAGCATGATATGTCCCCTTTAAATAAACACAGCAACAGAAAAAGACAAACATAATAATGTACAGGTATGAAACTGAATAAAGTGATAACCACAAATTAAGTGGGTTATCTACGAACGGCGGTGCCTCGCTAATGTATTCATACCCTGGAACCTTTTTCACATTTTGTCTCATCACAACAAAATATATATATATATTTTTTTTAATGAATTTATGTCATAAACACAACACAAACCAGTGCTTAGTTGTGATGAGTCTTTTACAAATAAAAATCTTAAAAGTGTGGAGGGCATTTTTGATTCTGTCTTCTTAATTACTGATTTTTACAACAACCTTTTTAGCTATGTGTACAGCAGCTGAGCACATCTAGAGACTGAAATCTAGATTTAGGCCTAGGCCATTCTAATACAAGTATATAGATAAATTATTCCGCTATAGCTGTGGCCGTATGTTTAGGGTCGATGTCCTGCTGGAAGGTGGACCCTTGGGGCAGTCTCTAACAGGTTTTCTTCCAGCACTACCTATTTTTTCTAGCTCCATCTATCGTCTTTCAGATTTGACTAACTTCCCTCTCCCTTCTGAAGGAAAAGATTCTCACAGCATCATGCAAATTCATTGCAATTTTCCAAAAAAAACATTGTTCTGTGCCGACGCAGACCCAGTTTCAAGACCACCGATCCAATTTAACTGAAAATTGAATTGTATACAAACAAAAAGGATCATAAAATTACTGTTATATTATTTCGGAATCAGTGTGCAATCAGTCAGGATGTGATGGGGGAAATCAAATATATTTGTTTTTATTTATTGCAGATTTATTTACATAGGTGGAACTAATTGAGACACGGGGTCTCATCGTCAAGAGCAACCCTTTTTGAGAACATTGTTTGAATATAAATCAATGTATTAGATTTCTGCCCTTCAGAAATTAAAGAAGAGAAAAAAAAGTCTGGACTAGAAAATCAATATTGTTTTCCAAATTTGATTTTCTTTTTTGCACACTTTTCTAGACCTAGAAAATTAAAGGAAATGATAGACTTTGCAAGACTGCGTAGGAACCCCACCACGACAGGTAAAATATGTGACAAACTTCAGGGGGCATTATTATCTGTTCAACTAACTGTAGGCAATTTTTATAAAATACTGATCATGTGGTCAATATGTTGACGGGTGTCAAAGACTTTGTGATACTGTTAGAATATTATGTCTCCATCAAAAACAACTCATGAACATCCTAATGTACAAACGGACTATGTTACTTCTACTGCCGATGTTTCATCTAACTGTATTTTACTGTTGTCTATGTCTATGATGTAAGCATCCAGCCATTTGGGATCCTGAACGGCGGAGACTATTAAAATTGCACAAAATGCTCAAACCTGCCACTGGACCTCTTTTTATTCATGCTAAACATTGACTAACATGGTGTCTGGAAAAGGGAAGGCATCCGAGTGTTATCATGGTTTCCCAGCTGCAACAACACAGTACTGAGAAATTCAGTGACTCAGACTTTATCAGGAGTGTTTTTAGACTTGGAATAACACCAACGAACACCGAGAATATCTTCGGCGGCCCCAGTTGCCATCCATCATCAAGAGTCCAATGCTTTACCACTTATGCTTCAGCTCAAAACTTGGTCTTTGCATTTTTTTCTTTCTTAAAAACAGAAATGTGTTTGAGTGACGGAAGCGTGTATACCTGTTTGTCTCTCTATAAGCACCAGTGTGTCCTCTGTGGGGGCCCCTTCAAGGAGCTTCTCTGTTAGCCGACTACCACTAGCCTTCAGCAACCTGGAGAAAAAGAGGAGAAACACAGATTAGCATTATTTGAAATACATAAATAAATAAAATTCCCAGTGAGACAGATTATTAGTTATTGTTACTGTATCTAATTATACAGTTATTTCTTTTTTATCTCACCAGCTAAAAGAGCAGTGCAGACTGGCCCAGAGGTTGGGGTGCTGGGTCAGGGAGGTTAGTGACCGAGCCGCATTGCCACTCCTTTGGTGGGGAAAAACTGCAGGGGAGAATACACTGTTCATCCTCAGAGCCCTCTGGGGACAAACTCCTTGTTCACTGTCAAACACCTGTTGATGTGGAGGGAATATAAATATACGTGAGTAGAATGAGGATAATTTGACTCTTTGTTTAAATCGAACAATACTAAAAGGCTTACAGTGTCCGTAATAATGCCCTACCTTTAAAGCTGTGCTTTGCAGACTATGTATGGTGAGCTTGAGGTGGCGTAACAAGAAAGGCCAGGAGTTGATAAGGTAGATCCTGTCCATGGCCACCAAAACAATACTGTACCACCGCTGAAAACCCCTGGCCAGGCTGTCTTTGATAAAGAAGGTGTGCGAGAACACAAACCCATGCTGCTCGTCGCCGAAAAAAATTGGCCCTTCACGCCCTGGACACACCTAAAATTAAATGAAAAAAACCAAACAAAAACAAGAGTGAATACGTTTGGAATCAGAATGGTTGAAAAATACACAAAAAAACTCAATCTGATTTAGTGAAATGACTAAAAGTCTGATTTTCTTTACGTTTTTCCTCCAAAGATTCAGACTATATGGTAATTTGTCAAGGATACTTAATGGAATGGTTCTTTACGTTTCAGAAAATTAGACATAAAAAGTTTTTTTTTTTTTTACAGACTTATTCAGCTCTTAATTTATTTGCTGTCCAGTTCAGACGACTTTTTTTGTCTGATTTCTTAATCCATTTACAACTGATTATAGACTATAAATTCTTCGTGCTTAAAAAGCTCAATTTACAGAATGTTTTGTTGACACATAAAAAACAAGTCAGCAAAGAAGAAATCTGGATCTTTAACCATTATGTTACAAGCAGTATGTCACCCTGACCCAGTTATAGATTATGTATGGGGTAAACAGGGTGTCCGTGTATACCAACATTTTAGGAAGTTGTGTATTCAAAACCACAAACATTTTCCATCATAGGGATCCCACGGTTTAAAGTGCTTTTAATTAAATGTGCCAGAATGTGTTGGAGCAACCAGAGTTTTCTCATAAGCTCTGTTCCATGTCTTTCCACCCTGCACATAGGCTTCACCAGCAAATATCGATATAATCTATGGCACAGTATGACTTTTAACCGATTTCCACTGCTGTATTTCTTTTTGTACGGTTAGGTGGCCAGGCTGGTCAGCAGTGAGGGGGTCCCGCAGGGAACTGTGCAGGAACAGTTCCTTTTCACTCTCTACACTGTAGAGTGCAGAAGGCACGCACCTTTTTTTTGACTCTGTGGTGGCTTTAGCCATCTTCTGTGGCAGCGTCTACAGCTGTGAGGAAGCGGTTAGATAAGCTAATAAGGAGGGCCAGCTCTAACGTGGGATGCCCCCTCGACCCAGTAGAGGAGTCTTGCAAAAACACCATCATTGTTGGAAAGCGTCTCCAACCCTATGCATGAAGCTGTTACAGAACTGAAGAGCCCCTTCAGTGACAGACTGCTGAATCACAAATGCACAAAGGAGGGTTATCGCAGATCTTTCCTCCCAGCAGCTGTTAGACTTTATAATCATCACTGTTCCCGACAAACTCAACAAGCGGTTCACATTCTTGTAGCTATCTGCAGTTTATTATTTCATTTTTTTGTAAGTAGTGTGTTGTTTTTTTTAATGCACCCTACTCAGTTGCACATTTCATTTACTCTGAGTATGCCTTTTTAATATCTGTACACTACACGTATTTCTATTCTATTCTATTACATTAACCGTGAATGTAAATAAGACATCATCTGCCCATTCCTATTTCTTTTTGCATTTTTATTCTTATTTTTCTCTTTTTCCTTTGATCCACTGTATATATGAAGATTCACTGTACATAACTGATGCACCTTTTCTACTTTTGCACCTTCTTTTATGAGCCGATGTGGCAAGTGAATTTCTCCAATGTGAGATCAATAAAGCCCATCTTATCTTATTTAAGGAGTTTTCGTTTTAGGCATGGAGATCTGTTAATTTCTTTGTAAAAGGAAATCCCCGGATATTTCAACACTTGTTGTTTTAAGGTTGTGTTTGTTTACCTCACAGCTGAGACTGCGTACACAGGCCTGCCTGACCACGCTGAAAAGTTGGGGCTGCCTGGGATGCTGATGACTCAAGAAGCGGATCCCCGTTTCATCGTCGATGCTTACAAAGCCAGGATGAGATGCAGGCAGAGACCGACAACCCTGTGAAGGGGCGCAAGGGAGGATTGCAGAACTTTATTTTTTACAAACAACAGGCAGACTAAGAGGCTGGTTTACTCTGGTTCTGGTGACTGTCGGTCCACTCACCTCACACATCTCTCCTCTCTGTGTAGCAGAGCTGTTGGCCCTCATAGTCAGGCCTTCACCCTCCCGGTCACCATCCCTGTCCCCTGGAACTGGAGTCCCCACCTGAGACGAAGGGTCTGGGGACGGAGGGTGTAGGGCTTCGGTGCAGAACAGCGTTCGGGGGCCATGGAGCTCACAGAAATGACACAGAGCCACCAGCGCGTTCATCTGAGAAACACATTTTTAATAGAAACTCCCGAATGAGAGTTTATATTTTGTACAATTTACATCCAGTGGTTTGCTTCCAGCCGGGACGCGACTTTACAGCGTTAACGCGTATCTTAATACGTTGTCATAACAACAAGCTAAACTAAAGGAAGTCTTACCTTAAAGCGCAAGGATCGGCGCTAAACAGCTGCTTCCCAGGACATTCGCAGCTTGAAGCGTTCAAAGATATAAACAAATCAACAGTAGTTAGGTAAACAAAAAGAACTACTCTCAAACATGGTTAAGAAAAACTCATTATTTAGCGAGAGTAAAAAGATATTTCTCAGCACTTCCCCGTTCCTGTTTACGGTGCTGTTAGCAAACAACACAGAGAGAGATCACATGACGTTGAGGTAGCGGCTCGCGCACGCCGACGTACAGTGACGCACGGCTGAGATCTGCAGCGGTTGGTGTCGAGTCAAAACCGTTAAATTACAGTTGAGACTAAATGCAATAATTATTTTTAAATGAGAGTAAATTATCCTAATATATATACAGTTTTTGTCTTTATTGGCAATATTGAATTTTGAGTTATGCATTTGAATTCACTTCGTCGGGGGGAAAAAGAAACTACATTAACCATGATTCCATTCGAGGAAACCCACCGGGTCAAAGACAAAAAAAAGTTACAGCATTGGTATGACTTAATTTGCCTTTTATGGTTTATAAATATATCTTTTTACATTCTACATAGAGTGTTACGTTTTTATTTTTATTTTTTTGCAATGTATTCGCAAACCGGATGGCCAACTTGTAACAGCGGATGGTTGACCAAGGACTTCCGCATTTCTTTTTTCTTTTTTTTTTTTTCTTTTTACAGGTGTCTAGGTAGCAGCCCGAGTTCATTTTAACCCAGTCTGTCTGCAAAAGACTACGTGGAAACCACGGGGCCAGCCAGACACAGATGGCGTCAGATGATCCAAGTGTTTCGTTAGATTCCATGGAGAACCAGGGGGAAGGAGGTGGGAGCGCCTTGACGCCCACCACCCTGTCTGACTCACCGGTTCCAAATGCTGGGTCTGAAACTGACCGGAGCAATGATTCCCGGACAGCAACTGGAGGTAGCAAAATGGTTCTTGGTCTAATACTATTGCTTTATGTTATTTGTAATCTTATTTACTTAAGGCATGGCTGCTTCCCCCCTCAAGAAATCCGTTTGTTCGGTTAATTTCTGTGATAGAGTTGGGTTATTTACTTTAAAAGCCATCATAGGCAGAATCCTAATTCACATTTACCCTTTAGTCTTAGCTCTAAACCGGTTTTCTGTAAGGTGAAGGGTGTGTGTATTAAGTCTACAATGCAAAAGCTAATGCCTTAAGTTATTTCTAGTATCACTAAAGAGTGTGGAGTAGGGAGAATGCTAAGGGATATGATTTAGAACACTTTAAAAATTAAGGTATAACCTGTGCTTCCTCTTAAGGTAGATGATGGTACAGTAGCTGTTCTTGTGTCTCGTTAGAAGAGTTCAAATACAAAACAGCTGACATTATGGCAAATCAGCGTAAAAATAACAAGTAAAAGTTTTCTATTTAAAATATTTCACCTACCAGCAACCAAGATATTAAACTTAAATGTGAGGCTTCTGTAAAGAATGCTCATTTGTATGATCGCATCAGTGCGGCTTGGCATAGAGGCCATCAGCTTGTGGCACTGCTGATGTGCACGGTTAGCAGATCTGACTGACAGTTTCCAGCCTAAACACAACGTAAAAACCCACCCTAAAACTAACAACAAAAGAAAAAGCAAATAAAAGCAAAACACAGGCCAAATCTCAACCGTTCTTGAACTAATGGTAAAAGCATAGAAGCGTACCACACAACTGCACTAAAGGAAAAAAAAAAAAAAAACCCAGAAAACAAACAACATTGTGCAAATAGGCAAACAAATAATCTACCTACACTCAAAGATCCCTCTCCCAATTACGTTGCCCTATTTGTTACGCATTATTGCGTTATTTTATTATTGTATAACTAAGCACATCATGAACATTGTACAATCCAGAGTCCTCGCATGTGTACACATACCGGGCAAATAAAGCTGATTCTGATAGTGACACTTGATTAATCAATGAGTACTAATCACTGTTGACGTCAGGTTTGTCAGATTCTAGACATTTCAAAATAGAGGAACTAATAAAATGAGTATAAGGAAAACTGAATTTTATTCAATTAAAATAAAATTTTCTTGTATAGTGCCAATTCACAACACATGTCATCTCAAGGCACTTTATAAAGTCAAATTCAATCAAATCATAAAGATTGGTCAAAAATGTTTCCTATCTAAATAAACCCAGCAGATTGCATCAAGTCTTGACAAGCAGCATTCACTCCTCCTGAAAGAGCATAGAGCCACAGTGGACAGTTGTTTTTATTGTCAATGGCATTGCAGCAATTCCTCATACTGAGCATGCATGAAGCAACAGTGGAGAGGAAAACTCCCTTTTAACAGGAATAACCTCCAGCAGAACCGGGCTCAGTGTGAGCAGTCATCTGCCTCGACCGACTGGTGATTAGAGAAGACAGAGCAGAGACACAAAAAAGCACAGAAGCACACATTGATTTAGGAATCCTTTCTATGTTATATGGTAATAGCGGATGATCTATCTCCCCTGGATGGTTTCACAGCTAACAGAACACCAGACTAGGAGTACCTACTATGAAGAGAAAAAAAGACAAAGAGAACATAAAGTTAAAAGTTGAAATAACAACAAACAGGGCAAATTTGGAGAACAGTAGGAGAACTCAGCAGAAAGAGAGAAATAGACCCTGATGTCCTCCAGCAGCATAACTACAGAGATAGCTCAGCACAACATAAGCCACTCTAACTATAAGCTTTGTCAAAAAGGAAAGTTTTAAGCCTGGTCTTAAAAGTAGACAGGGTGTCTGCCTCACAAACCAAAAATGGGAGTTGGTTCCACAGGAGAGGAGCCTGATAGCTAAAGGATCTGCCTCCCATTCTACTTTTAGGGACTCTAGCAGACCTGAAGTCTGAGAGCGAAGTGCTCTGTTAGGAACATATGGGGTAATCAGAGCTCTGATTTATGATGGAGCTTGATTATTAAGGGCTTTATACTCACATATTTCTCCGTCGTGAGATCAATAAAGTATCAATTATTATTATACGTGAGAAGGAGAATTTTAAATTATATTCTTGATTTAACAGGAAACCAATGAATTTTTTCATCAGAAATCTTGCTGTGGCGTTTTGGATCAGCTGAAGAATTTGAACTGTATTTTGGGGACTTGATAGTAAAGAATTACAATAGTTGAACCGACAAATGTATGGACTAGTTTTTCAGTGTCACTCTTGGACAGAAGAATATTTATAATTTTGGTATTCGAATGTATGTTTTTTTTGTTTTTTGTTTTTTACTATTTTGCCTCACAATGGCAACTATTTTGATAGAATTTCCCTGTGAATACTTAAAAAAAACCTGTAAAATGTTGTGAAAAGCAGCCCAAATTTTACCAACCCGCATAAAGCCCCAATGTGTTCAAAAGAAGTCCAATTGGACGGAGACCCGCCCAACCTGGCAACACTGCTGTCATGTAGTGGAAACCCAGGTTGCTTTGATGGCAGCCTTTTGGTCATCTGTTTTTGATGACTGATGGATGGTCATCTATTTTAGATTTACATGCCCAATAAAGGTTTTGACATAAAACATTTAAGTGGGTAGTCAACTGGGTGGCCCTTAATGATCCAGACACAGTTTCTCCCGGAACTGCAGGGTCTGCTTTTCGAACTAATTGATTGTGAAAACAAACTCTCCAACTCCCAGTGATTCCCACTTTCACCCTGCTCATGTGGTCAGATCCCCTCATACTGACAAAGGCAGCTGAACTCATGACCCAGCGGGGTTGTGTAGACACATTTTTTAACTTCCTGACAGAATGTTCTGCTGGAAGCAGTTCCTGGAAACGACAAATGAGTCAAGACTCTTATTCCCAGACGGGAAGAAGAGATTTTACTTTCTTCTTAAACATCTGCATCTATTACTTTTTAATTCAGATAAAATTTCTAAAGAACAAGTACAAAAAAAATGTCTGGAATCAGGTCAATGGTTCTGTGCCAGCTGGAGTCATCTCAGTTCTTACGAGACGGACTTTACAGCCATAGTTTAGGTATTTGAGCTATGAGTTACATTCAGTTCTGTCTCAAAATAGAATAACCTCTTGGCTGACTTTTCGCTAATGTGAATTGATTCATTACCACCTGTTACTTGGTTTGTAGTCTAATGTATCGGAAGGAAAATATAATATCCAGACTAAATATAACATAAAGACACGAGACATGACCGCGTGTGTGTTTGTGTGTAGCATATTTCTTTTTCTTTTGCGACTTGGCTTTGTTTTTTTCTTAATGGGATATTAAAAGCAGCACAAATTTCCTTACAGCAGGGATGTCCCCCTCCCGGTCGTGCGAGGGCTGCCGTCCTGCACGTTTTAGATGTATCGCTGCTCCATCACATTTTTATCCAAATGACCAATTTAGTTCCTCAGTATTAAGTCATCAATGTGCCATCAACGCAGAGGCCGGTTAATTCAGCACTCGTTAAGTTAATTTGGATCGAACAAAGACAACTCCTAAAACATGCGGTACACTGGCCCTTGAGGACTGACATTAGACCCCCTGCCCTATAGTGATTTTCAGATTTTACCACACATCTTCACCCTGTCTTCTCTGTTGTTGTTCTAATTCATAGAGTCGGCAGAGCAGAACAAGGATGGATTAAAAGCGTGCCAGTTTTTCCGGATGGGGAAGTGTCACTTCGGAGGCAGATGTCGTTTATCCCACAGGTCTGCTCTCTTCACGTTGTTCTCCATAGTGACACTAAGCGCGATGGAGGTCTCTTTCTGTGTTAGAATTGTTCACTCATCTTCTACATTGTGCTTTTTTTCCCCCACACCAATTGTGTTGTATACAGGTTACCTTTTTGTATATGACACAGTGGGACATATAGGTTTACTTAGAGATGCACGGATGATCTTTAGCTTAATGAACTCTGACCAAACTGGCAAACTGAAATAAATAAGCATCTCCTCCGACCCGTGAACACACCACACCGTAGCGCTTCCAGGTCATACCAACAAGTAAACTCTTTGGATTAGATGCAGTTGACCAGAGGTGTTTCAAACAAAGTTGGAGAAATTATGCAGATGTAGGAAGTTATTTAAAAGGAAACGGGGTTTGTCTACATGTCCAGGCATGTCTACCATTCTTCCTGGCTGTAAAAAAAATGGAGAGAGTGCAAAACGTTCAGCGGATAACAGCAAGGCTAAAAGTAGTACAGCAACATTTCTCTGTTCCATGCTTCCCTGATTTTCTCTGGGTTTTTAAAATGTTGTCTGTCTTTTGGAAATCACAGAGTAAAAAAAAACTAAAAAAAAAACCTCATTGTCTTGTTTACACACAAAGAGGCTATTGTTTTACTGCTCCTAACCATCACTAATCTCTAATATAAGATGCAAAAGGTAGGATGTCAGGTAATTATTTAGTTCTTTAAAATGTCAAAATCTGGTTTTATAGTGTCTGCTCTTTCCTGATCTAATAATGAAGAGCAGCAGAAGGGTTAGAAAGTCTCTAAATTATGTTTCCTTATCTTATGGAATCAGCTAAAGCTGTTGTTGGTCAAACCATTACAACTAGAAATGACTTGCAAAGTCTTGATCAGTATATATTTTTCTAATAGTCCCACAAATCCTTTAGGTCTGAGTAAGGAGAAGAAAAGGCTCTAAACTCTAGTGTACAATATTGTGAATGAGTAGAAAATTCAAACACAGGCTTTATTTTGTTAGGTAAATAAAAACATTTATACAATTTTTGATAATTTTATTCTTAGCTACATTTGTTATTACATGAAAATTGATGAACTCATTGTTACGTGTAGAATTCTGGGAATTATTTTTGCTGTGTTTTTACGTTGAATTTGATTCGAAAATTGGATATTGAACTGCAAGTAGATGCAAATAATTCTGGAATATGCACTGCTCAAAAAAGGTATGCTGGCTATAAACACTGATATGGAATAGGCTATGTGTAAGGAACAAAGGGATGCCAAAAGTTGAAAAGCTGATGCAACAGGATAGTCCAATTTGTTGAAACGTCGTTGCAGCAGCTCAAAACAACTGAAAAATAGTCAAATAAATGGAAAAGGGAAAATGTCTGTGGCCTCCACCGGCAAAACCCTTCCTGTTTTTGGGGATGCCTCCTTGTTGCCCCTGTAGTGCCCCAGTTGTTATTATCATTAACCCTAAAACAGCCGACGCTGATTAACATTAACAACCCCCTTTACCACTTGAACTGATCAGATCAATAATCCAGAACTGTCCTGATATTATTCTCTGATCAAAGAGTTCCTTTAAGTTAGTTTTTTTTTTTTTAGCATTTTTCCCTATTCTTATCAATTAGTTATATTAAATGTGGACCAAAACCATTTTCATTCTTTTTTTTTTTTTTTTTTTTTTTAGGTTTTATTGGGATTTTCCCTTATTTTATGTAAACCTTAAGTGACGTTTTAATATAAGGCTCTTTTTAATGTGTCATGCTTTGTGAGCATATTTTTAGATTGTGTTTCCCCTTTCTGCTCTGGCTCTCATGTGTCAGTGACCCGTCACCGCATGATTCTGCGGTTCCGTCCCCTGACACGGATGACAAACAGAATGAAGAGACGGTAGAAAAACAGAAGAAGAAAAAAGCCACCGTGACCAAATCTGCGAAGCCCAAAGACGACGAGGGGAAAGGTCATTCTTTCTTTATTCATCTTAACGTCGTCATTTGATAATGACATCATTATCTGATCTAAATGTTCTGATCGTTCTCTTCTTGGTCTGCGTGGAAATTATTGAATTCTCTCATGCAGATGTGAACAAAAAGCCCCGCATGCGCACCGCTGATGACGTTATCTCTCGCATCCTTTGGGACACGTCAGTGGATGCTTCAGAGTTTGTGGTGGGCTACGTGGATCGCTTCCTGGGCGTGCTGGAGCGCCCTTTCTGTGACTTCAACTGGGACACCAACCCGTGTGATTGTGACTACACCACCGATCTGGCTCTGCCCAGACACAGGATCCAGTACTTCGCCTACAGGGGGCATCGCGTCTGGGAGCGCCACAGCAGAACTGATAGAGTTTTTGGCTCCACCGGTCAATCTTTGGCTCCCCCCTTTGGAAAGGAGGAAATAAAAGTAAAGGGTAAGACCTTTTCCTGTCTAGGTTTGCATGTAGCAAAAGTAATAGGCCTTTCAAAATGATTCATGCCCTTTTTTGCTTTTCCACATTTTCTCACACTTCTACCAAAAATGAAAACGTATTTATTGGGACCTATTGCTAAAGATGTTCATAAAGTAGTGCACGAGTGTAAAGTTGACTTAAAAAAAATTGAAAGTTTTCAAATCTTGGCAGGCAAAAATCTGAAAAGCACCGCAGGCATTTGGAGGCTTCAGAGGTTCGGTTGAGAACATTGGTGCAGTTTAAAGCCGGGTTAGGTTCTAAATGGATGTACCGAGCTACAGACAACATCATCGGACAATAGCCGCATTAGGCCCTGGGGGATCCATTTCCTCAGCAGGGAAGCTGGTTGATGCTTAATGGGAAGATGAATGGAGCTAAATGCAGTCATATTTAATCAACTGCAATATTACTGAAAAGTTCATTTATGTCAGTAACTCAATTCACCAAGTGAAATGCATAATGTAGATTAATTACTCACAGACTGATGCTTTCAAGCCTTTATTTCTTCTAATTATACTGCTAATAAAAACCTGACTTTTAAAATTAGAATATTGCATCCGACCAATAAAGAAAACAAACGTTTTTAACAAAGAAATGGCGACTTTTTATGAAAAGTATGTTTAATATCTGTTTAAAGGGTGTTGTTTTTTTTCAATAGGTGCTTTTAATCTGACAAATTAGCTTCATTGGAATGCAAATTCTATTTTATTGATTATTTACGACTGTACAGAGCAATACAGGAAGAAAGGTCACAGAAACCCCCCGAGGCTCAGCTTCCAGCTGGACATTGACATACAGCCAGAGAATGGCCCAAACAAAATCAACATCTCAATCCAATATGTACAATCAAGATTTTAAAATCAATGATCAGAGATAGCTGAGTTTAAACTATGTAGCAAATAAGCCGACAATTATATCTGTTTCTATATATGGACAACTGGTAGAGGGATACCACAAAAGACTTGCTTACAACGTATTTACTTAGAGGCTTTACACAAACACCTACCACCCCTCTCAGATTTTTTTTACATGGAAATTATTTAGAAAACCCTTTTATCTTTTTCCTCTATTTTCACTATCCACAGTAGTGCACCACCTTGTGCTGGTCTAACTAATAAAACCCAGTGAAATGCATTAAAGGTTCTTGTTGTAAGCAAATGTGGAGCAAGTCCTTTGAACACTCTTGCAAGACACTTTTCATCTACACAGTCACACTCACTGAAAGAAAATGATCATTTGTTTCAGAGGAAAACAATGCAGAGAACCAAGAGCGACAGCAAGACACCGGTTCTGAAACGGTTCTGAAACCTGTGGCCGGTCAGGATGAGAGCTCACCGGAGGAACGCACCCGTCCCAAAAACGGAAACGAAGACTCGCTGAATGAGATGATTCACAGCTCTGCCTCCGGACACTGTGGAGGAAAGACTTGTGAGGAACAGCAGGAATGTTGCGGATCATGTGTTGCAGAGGAGGCTGTCAACAGGTCTGGTGTTTATTCTTACTGCAGATTTTATCTTTAAACTTATTGCCGACAAATTCCGTCTACGAAAGAACACACATTTCAACAAAAAACGTGTGTTTTACCTCCATCTCAGAGGGATAAAAGGCATAAAAGTACACATTACAAGGCTTCTTGGAAGGTTCACATTAGATCCTTCAGGATTAAGTGAATTATACGGATGCCGTTTTGATATTTGGAGGGCGGCTGATCGTTTGTGGCCAACTTTCCTAAAGCCGGTGAAAGAAATGAATGAATTGCTTTAATTTTTAGATTTCAGACAAGAAGGTTATATTTGAGTTATTTTAATAAAGCAAACCGTTCTGGGTTCATTCTACATTCCCGGTTTTTCATTTAGACTCCAGCTGTCATCTGAGGAGAGTTCATCTTTTCAAGACAAGGACCAGGATGCAAGAGAGGAAGGAGAGGAGAGTCGTTGTGAAGAATTTGAAGAAAGCTTGGCAGGCAACGAAGACACACAGGTGCGCATGGCACCTCTGGCTTTGACAGACATCATTGCAACGACGGTTTATATTTATCACAGTTCTGATGTTTCGCCTCAGGATCCACCTCTGAAGTTGGCGGAGGAGAAGTGTGGCGTACGGCCTCCTAAGAAACAGCCCACCCACTTCGTCTCCTTCCGGGCCAACACTCCTGCTATCCTCTCCTGCTTCCAGCAGCTGCAGGAGGAGCTCATCGCCCTCCTTCCCTCCTCCGCCCCCCACTGGCAGACCGCCTCCAGGCTCCACGTCACCCTGTGCCTCTTGGTGCTGCGCGGTCCGGCCGAGGTGGCGGCCGCGGCGGAGATCCTCCGGCGGTTCGCCCAGCTGGATCGCAACCCGCCCGTCGTCTTGACCTTCCCCGCCAAGCTGAAGCATTTCAGCGGCAAGGTGCTTTACCTGAGCCCCCAGCCTCAGCTGCGCCTCCACCAGCTGAACTGCGGCCTGCAGGAGGCCTACAGGAAGGAGGGCTGGCTACACAGGAGCTCCTACAACCCGCGGTACCACCTCACCCTGGCCAAGGTAGAACGCAGTGTGGAGGAGAGGATTTTTGAAGGAGTGGGAGAGCTGAAGGTGGGGAAGGGCCTGAACTTTGGCCGGCTGCCGGTTAACACCTTACACCTTTGTAGCGTCGGCGGCTCAGGACTGAATGATTTTTATGAGATCCTTTGCACTGTGTCTCTTCGCTAACGGAGAATTTTATGAGATCCTTTGCACTGTGTCTCTTCGCTAACGGAGAAGTAGCTCTCATCACTTGCACTACATCACACGAATGACTTGACGTTAACCACATATATGAATAACTAGTGCTGCTGGATGGTATTAAACAGCACATGGCTTGGTGCAATAGGTTGTTTACACTCTGAGGAATTGATTTCTTAAAAAAAAAAAATCAGACTTTTTTGTTTTTTTTTAATCTGAAGCTAAATCAGAGTTTATAGCAATTATGCTAAGCAATACATTTTTTAAAATGTAAACAGAGACAGTTCTCAAACATAAATTATACCTGACTGTTATTCATATTTTTTCTTAATTTACACACTTTGATATTTTGGGGTCTGGGGTCATTCAGGACTCCAACTGTGTCCCCTGGAAATAAATAATTTTTTAAAAAGATCACCAAAGAAATATTTATTTTACCCATATATACAATTAATAACTTCATTCCTCACCACACATATCCAATTTTAATTGTACTGAAGGCATTTTAAAAACTGGATAAAAAGAAATCGGAGCCAATGGCATAAACATTGCTGAAGGGATGCAGATTGTTCTGTTTAGTTTTAACTTAAATTAAAAACAAAATACACATAAAACAGGAAACTTTCACCCAAAACACAAAACCTGGCTAAATTGTTTGTAGCAAAGATGTAGAAAAAATTTTTAAATTTTAATTTAAACTAAACATGTAGATTTTATTGACAGTTTGAAAAAG
Source organism: Fundulus heteroclitus (assembly GCF_011125445.2). NCBI lineage: Eukaryota > Metazoa > Chordata > Actinopteri > Cyprinodontiformes > Fundulidae > Fundulus > Fundulus heteroclitus. Next base: position 27,124,104 of record NC_046363.1, read on the forward strand.
TTACAGAAACTAATTTTTATTGAAGTGAATGCAACAAAACAGAACATTCTGGAAGCAGTAATGCCTTATTTGAATCCTTTACTTTTGCGAAACCAACATGAATTATTTATCTCAAATTAAAGCTAGAATCAGTTGTTGGACTTTTAAAAGGCTTGTGCACGGTTCTCAAGACAGAAGCAGTTCCACTGAATTGTTGGAAATTTGATTAGACATTTGAGCACAAATAGGAGTCTATTTGTAGTAATGATGATTTATTAAGTTGTATGAGAATGGAGCATTTAATTTTATGACAGGCCTTTTTTTTTATCACAATTTAACTGAATTTAATTGGTATAAAGCTAATCGGATTGAAAAAAAACTAACCAATCAATAGGCAATCAGATATCAACATAACATGGTCTCCGTCTAAACTGAAATGAGCTGTTTGTCATTTTTCTTCTGCCTTTTCTGCCTTATTGGGGTCAACATTGGCCTTTTTTTTTAACTTTTATCATCAAACACTTTTTTTTAAACACTTTTTGAAACACTGAAATAAATTGCTGCTAAGTAATAGACATTTGTCTTTTTTTTCTCTTTGCTGTAAAGCTTTAAATAACTAGGATTGTTCTCTGCAGCCTTTCATGATTAATTCAGCCATGAATATTGTATGTACTGTGTTTCACAAGAACGATCACTTTGTATTCTTCTACCAATTTATTACAGCGGCTGGTTTGCTTTTCCAATTAAACGTTAAATGGAGGATTTTAAGAGCTGGGAGTGGTGATTTTTACTCTTATCAGTGGTGTGATGGATGCTGCTTTGCTCGTTCCTCAAGCTGAAATCTTGCTCACACATAATGAAACTGTTCGTTTTCACCCCCATTTTCCTCGCAGATGCACTTCCATCATATACACTATCCATAGGATGAGTGAGTGTGTGACTATGCACACTGGTCCTCCACTGTTTGCTCCCTTTGCTTGTATTATCTCCCTTCCCCCACTCTCTTTCAGTGACACAGAAAAACCAACGCCGCCCCCTCCCTCTCCTCTCGCTCCGTGCCTCTGCCCCCTTTCCTCCAATAGAAGACAAACACTTTTACTCATTTTTTTTTTCTTCTTCTTCTTCTTCATTCTTTCTTGTTGCAGTTCACCTCTACGTCTCTTCTTCACTTTTCTCGCTCCAGTCCCTCAGAGGGCATCTCTCTGAGCGTGCACTCGTCACATCAGTCTGCGTCGTTACACGTCGCCCGCCGCCTCCTTGTCAGTAAAATCGGTGTTGATGCTGTCCAGCAGCCTCCACTGGAAGCTGTCTTTGCCTACAAATCCATTGCACGCTGCTCTGCCCCTTTCTGTTCATTGTTAGTGGCTCCATCTCTCTCACCCTCCCTCCTCTCTCTCTCTCAGCATCCCTCCCTGGGAGCCTGCATTTTTATTCTCCTCAGGATTTTGTGTTCCCTGCATCACCCCCTCCTCCTTCTCCCCAAATTCATCTCTGTGCCTGATCGTGATTCTAACTCCACTTTGAGGGCATCTTTTACCCCTTTAGTTTTCATATGAGCACAATTTTTGCATCCACGGGTCTGAGTGGTGTACTGAAGCTCCCCCCCCTTATTCAGTTGGTGCCCCTCAGTTTGGGGACACTTTCACATTTTTACAGTTTGCCTCGTTAACCTGGTCTGGATTCACTCTGGTGGTGCGAGCAGAGACTGGCTGGTCTGATGGGAGAGCTGTGGGGGTCGGCGTTATAAGTGAGCTTGTGGAAGCCAGGCGAATTAGGGGTTAGACCCCACTAATCCGCGTTAACAGATTAATTATCTCGGAGCAACATCGTGTCACTGCAGCGTTTTGAACTCACTTGGGCGGTCATCGACGAAGGACTACAATGCAACGATAAAGAGTCCCTCAGGGGTGTCTCCTCAATCCTAATCCCCTCCCTCCCCTCCCTTTCTCTCTCTCTCTCTCTCTCTTTCTCTCTTTCGCTAACCCGTGGTGGCCGAGAGCTCCTCGCCCATCCATCAACACAAGCACCTATCCACTATCACCAGACAACCACATAATTATCGACCATTTAATTTATTTCGGGCAGCTCGTCACAGTTACCCCCCCCTCGTTTTTATCCCGTCTTACGTTGGCATGTCTCTGAGCCGTTTCTTTGAGGATGATGAATTTTCAAGCGCGCCCAGCGTTGACGGCAGGCACTATAGCTCTCTGAGTGGGTAAATATTTCACCGACGGCCGGCAAAGAGAGAGAAGACAGAAGGAGACAGGGAAAAACTCCCCAACAGCCGACAGAGGTAAGAAACCGATCCCCCCCCCTCTTGTCGCCATATCTTAATTGCTGCTGTTGATGCAGGGAATTAGAATCACTGCGATGATACATAAGACGATGTAGATATGTATTTAGTAACACTAGCATTTTTGTGAAAGGGGTTTTTCTGGTTAATGCAATTTTCTCAGTCTTTGAGAAGCCATTATTCTATTTAATTGTCGATGATTCATGTTTATCTCTGTCAACCATCAAATCTAATGGAAGCACCCACTGATTGACATGTGTTGAAGATGCACTTACGCAGATGATACTGGATTGTTTTGATTGCATTCAGTTTTTTTTTCTTTTTTTCTTTTAACAAATCGAGGTTTTCCTAAAGTCCTTTGATTTCGGTCAATTAGAGATGACACATTTTGTTCCCTGTCCCCTTCAACTTCCCCTCATGCTGGACACTTCCCTAAGAGTGCCGGCCAGCTGCACTTTGAAGGGTTTCACTTCTCCCCTTTATTTTTTTTTTTGATTTAAAGCTTTTTACAGGATGTAGTGCTGTCTCATAAATTGCCGGCTCTGTTAGGAAGCTGTGGAACAACTGCTCGGCATGTAATTGAAACAGATGTGCAGATGCACATTATATATATATATATATTGTCTGATTCTGGGCATTAGTCTTAGTAAAGGAGGGCGACAAAGGTGCCGATGATTTTCATGCTCTAAAGATGATCCTAAGTTCGGCTGACAGGCGAAGCTTTAGCCCCGTTCTCATTAGTTGCCTCACAAAATGGCCCGTTTTCTTTACATCATGGAGTCTCAGTATGCAAAGAGAGTTGAGCTTCACACACAAGACAACAGATTGTGTTTTTTTTTTTTCATATCCTTCAAGCTCATGCAAAGGTTAGAGCCGGTGGGTTTATTCCATCTTGTATTTCCCATGTTTGTCCCCTTTTCTCCGCATTGACTTGACTCATTTAGTTGCCTTGAGTTATGCAACAGAAACAGCCATTATAATAAGAAGCTGGCAAGAAATATCACATCACCTTAAGGGTTCCTATCTGTGACAGCTGCTGAGTAACCCTCCTGCTCCAGGACTCCCCAGTGACTCTTTAAATAGCTTACATTAATTTGAGTTTGGAAGAGAATCTTAACTTGGATGTTTACATGATAATTGTCATGAGCATGCAATTCTTCGGTTACATGAAAGTGCAAAGGACAATGAAGGTTATTATGTTTAATTAATAACTGCTCAATGATTTAGATTTACAGGATGTAGTTTGTGTTAAATATCTTTTTTGCTTAAATTAAAAAGCACAGCATCTTTTTTTCTTTAAATCAGCCCTTTACCCATTCATTGCACCTCCACACTGCAAAAATAGAACTAAAAACAAGTAAAATGTTCTTGAAATGAATGTATTTGCCCTTTATTTGAACAGGTAAATAAGATGATTTGCCAATGGAATAAGATTTTAGCACTTAAAATAGGAACAATTCATCTCCATCATCTTATTTCAGGTGCAGGATGTCTAATTATCTTATTTTAGGGGTAAAAATACCCATTCCATTGGCAAATAATCTTATTTACCTGCTCAAATCAAGGGTAAATAGATTAATTTAAAGAAAATTTTACTTATTTTTAGTTCTCTTTTTGCAGTGCGTTTTTTCTTCTGACAATATATTTTTTTAAATTAAAAGCTTATTTTTCTAAGAAAGCTACACAAGCATAACCCCCCCCCCCCTCCAGATGACAGATCTGCATAAAAAAGTGAAATTTGTATAAAATTATTCCTGAACAGATGCATTGGATGCTACTTGCTACAGTTTCACAGTGAGATCTATGAAAGTTGGGAAATGTCTTCCAACTTGGTGCCAAATGCTGCGGAGCTAAATGTGTTGCCATGATTCTGTGCTGAATAAAAGCAAACAATCAAACCAAAATGAAACGGGTCAGGCTGTGATTTTAGCAGGAACACCACTGAGACGATTAGAATGAAATCCCAAGAACTCCGGATCTCACATATTTTACTGCATTTATTGTTCCAGTATGAGTGAATATTTTTCGACACTGAAATAAAGCAAAGTTTGAAAGCCATCGATTGGTAGAGGCGCCAGCAGCTTTCCATCTCAGTGTCACGACCCACCTATCCGGAAGAGAACCCCAGGACAGGAAGCTGATTCTTTAGATGTAAAACATTCTTCCCTACCAAAGACGGGGAGTAAAAAGTCATGGTTCAGTTTCAAATCCATTACCTTATTCAGGATGTGAAAACCCTTCTTCCAAAAAATGCTATGATGTGGAAAATGTCCAGAGCGAATGGATTAGGGTGTCTTCCTCGCTGCTACACCTGTTACAGCAAATATCCAAACATGGGTCAAACGTGGTTGGGGCTAACTTGAATCTGAACAGTTGAGCTCAGTCAGCTACCCTAAATTGTCGCAGACTGGTTTGCACCAGATGTTGAGATTACCAAAGTGGGGACTTAATCCAGAACAACTCAAAATCAGAGGTTTCTATCCTCCTCCTGTGCAGATTTCTTTTCTTCTCAGAGGCCCGGAGTTGTTCAGCGTGTTTGGGCTGCAAAGTGAGTTTTAGGAGGGGTTTCGTTTGTTGACTGCTGCTCAGGTGATGAAAGCTTGTTCTGTGTGAACAATATCAGGTGGATTACAGTTGATCTTGGAAAAAATCTTAAACATACTGTCAGAGGTTGAAACTGGGGATATGTGGTTTGATTAAAATGTGCATTTAAAGTAAGAATTTGCATGAACTGATGTGTATTTTTGGGTTGAGTGTTGAACCCCTGCATTAACTGGCCTATAAGTTTATCAATGGAAAAAAGAGGAGGACTCAGTGAGGAGGCTAGAAAGGTGTCCTGGACAGAATCCAGCTCCGTGCCAGCCAAGAACTTGGATTTACAGTCACCAGTCACTTTAATAGGTTCATGTCTCTATTACTGCATTAATTATTCATCATATAGAATCAGTAAGATGCCGGAAACATTCCTCAGAGATTTTGGTCCACGTTGAATTGATGACATCACGCAATTGCTGCAGATCTGTCAGCTGAACATCCAATGATCTCCTACGCCACCACAAAGGTGCTCTGCTGGATTGAGATCTTTTGACCACGGAGGCCGTTGTAGTACAGGAAACACAGTCATGTTCAAGAAACCATGGTTTGAGGCCATCTGTGCTTTTTGACATGGTGCATTTTCCTGCTGGAAGTGGCCATAAGAGGACGGGTTACTCTTTGGCCCACAAAGAGATGGACATAGTCATACTACTCAGTGAGGCTGTGGCATTTAAGTGATGCACACTTGGTACTAAAAGGCCAAGAAAGTATCCCTCACACTGTTACACCACCACTAGACTAAACTGTGGATAAAAGACAGGATGGATCCATACTTTGAGTTCCTCCTATTGTGGTTTTCTGCAGCTGAAGTCAATCTGCTATAGATGCAGAGCTTTTTGAACTACTATTGCCTCACCTATGATGTCCACTCAGCTGCTCCGCAATGGATTTTTTCTTTGTTTCACACCGTGGTTTGCAAACCCGAGAGATGTTTGTGCATGAAAACCTCAGTAGACATGCAGTTTCTGAAACAGCCCATGTTGCACCAACAACCATGTCATCCTATTTCTTGCCCATTCTGATGACAAGTGGAAGCTTTACCAAGTTATCTTAAGATAATATACAATGTACTTTATTTATCCCAGATTTGTGCAAGTGAAACTACAGTGTGATTCAGAACAATGGCAGTAATAATGCTGGAGAAGGTGCTCCGCTGTCTGTCCAGTTTGGGGTAGGGGGGGGTGCTCCGGGTTGTCCATACCTGCTGACAGCCTTTTCAGTATCCTTCCTTCCACCACAGCCTAAAAGGTCTCCAGCCTGAGACCAATGACAGAGCCAGTCCTCCTGATGATCTTGTCCAATCTGCGGGTCTCTGGTTCTGATGCTGCTCCCCCATCGAACAACCGTGAAAAAGGAAGATGCTTGAGACAACAAATTGATGAAAGATCTCCAAGATCTTGTTACATTAAGGAATCTGAGCTTACTTGGGCAGTAGAGTCTGCTCATTCCCTGTACACAGACTCATTGTCCAGGCGAGTCCAGGTATTTGTAGTCCTCCACCACCTCCATCTCCTCTTTCATGATCTGTGGAAGCTGTGCAAGCATCGTCTTCCTCCTGAAGTCTATCACCATCTCTCTGGTCTTTCCGACGTTCCGCCTCAGGTGGTTCCTTTTGGTCGAATCTGCAAGTATGTCTACCAGTACCCTGTACTCCCCCTCATCTCTGCTTCTTTTACACCCGACAAGATTTCTGTAGGTGGCACATCAGACAGAACACAGCCCAGATGGACAAACTTTGACCTGCCTGTGAGATAGTCAGTCATCCGAGACATCACTGAGCTGCTGACATCCATCAAAGGCAGCTTCTCGCCCAGCAGAAATGGCTGGATGGTGTTAAATGCACTGGAGAAATCAAAGAATGTGATTGTCGTTGTGCCTCCTCCACTATCAAGGCGCGAATTAGCTCTGTGCAGCAGGCAGATGACAGTGGGACCTATCAGCAAAGTGCAGAGGGTCCAGCACTGACTTCATCCGATGGTCTCAAGTGGGCTAAGACCAGTCTCTCCAGAAAGAGCGTTCCTCACTTGAGACGAGAGGGCCGCTGGCTGATGGTCTTTGAGGTTCGTGGTGGCGAATTCTTGAGTACAGGAAGAGAGTACTGCCAGTCTCTCCTGACTCAGGCTCAGGTTGTAGAGGTGTTTCAGTACCAGCTCTCTCCTACCCTGGTCTGTGATCGCAGTCATAGCGGCATGGGGTCCGATGTCTTCAGTGGAATGGAGGGGGGTTGATGGTGGAGGATGTTGGTGTCCTCAGAGGAGGGGGAGGGGTCGGGTGGAGGTCTAGGCGAGTTGACGGGATTACAGCCACTGTTGAATCTGTTGATGAACTTATTCAGCTGTCTCCAGGCTCCCCTCTGTCTGTCTTAAACCCGATGATGTGCTTCATTCCACACATCCTCCACGTTGTTCTGTCAGAGCTTGACCTCCAGCTTCCACCTGTAATTGTTCCTGCATGTCCTCAACATGCTGCACTCTCCTCAGCCCTTATTTGTCTTCAGACCTGAAGTCCCTCTTCTTCTTGTTTAGCGGTTCCTTCAGGTCGCTTGTGATCCATGGCTTCTTGTTGGGGTAGCGGCGTACGGTCTGGGCTGGCAGGTGTCATCACCCTAACTTGATGCCTAACTGCATTGAATTGCATGTGATTGGCCGATTTTTTTTCCACATTTGTTTTAACAAGCAACTGACAGGTGTACCCGTTAATGTGACCATCGGCAGTTTTCCTTTTTAGATGTTTTTTTTTTTAGTGCAGGTTAGATACAGAGGTGGGTTTAGGATGTTAATCGTAAGATTATATTGTGGGATTTAAAAGGCAACGCACAGCGACGTCAAAAATCAGCGTCTTCGGCACCATCTGGTCGCCGACGTGCAGACGCTTATAATACAAGAGGTCCATTAATCTCTTCTGTGTGGGTGAATTTCAGCGTGATCTTTCCAGACTTCACCAGACAAATATATTCAACTAGACAAAGCAAAAGTTTCTCATTCAGGCATGCCAGGATGAAACAAATTAAAGGAGCTGAGGTGATGACTGAATTAAATCTAAAAACCTGGGAAACGTATTACAGGACTTTCTCAGAAAATTAGAATATTGTGATAAAGTTCTTTATTTTCTGTAATGCAATTAAAAAACATGAAATGTCATACATTCTGGATTCATTACAAATCAACTGAAATATCACAAGCCTTTTATTGTTTTAATATCGCTGATTATGGCGTACAGCTGAAGAAAACTCAAAAATCCTATCTCAAAATATTAGAATATTTCCTCAGACCAAGTAAAAAAAAAAAAAAAATTATAACAGCAAAACAAAATCAAACATTTGAAAATGTCCATTAATGCACTCAGTACTTGGTTGGGAATCCTTTTGCACAGATTACTGCATCAATGCGGCGTGGCATGGAGGCAATCAGCCTGTGGCATTGCTGAGGTGTTATGGATGCCCAGGATGCTTCAATAGCGGCCTTTAGCTCATTTGCATTGTTGGGTCTGGTGTCTTTCAGCTTCTTCTTCACAATACCCCACAAATTCTCTATGGGGTTCAGGTCAGGGGAATTGGCAGGCCAATCAAGGACAGTAATGCCATGGTCAGTACACCAGTTACTGTGAGAATCTGATGTCGTCTCTTAACCACTACCATACTTGTGATTTAGTTTACTGAACCAAGCTGAGTGTTTTTCAAGGCTCAGGAAACCCTGCAGTGTTTCGAGTTAATTAGACGATTCAAGTGATTAGTTGAATAGCCTACTAGTATACTTTTTCACGATATTCTAATATTTTGAGATAGGATATTTGGGTTTCTTAAGCTGTAAGCCATAATCGGCGATATTAAAACAATAAAAGGCTTGCGATATTTCAGTTGATTTGTAATGAATCCAGAATGTATGACATTTCATGTTTTTTAATTGCATTACAGAAAATAAAGAACTTTATCACAATATTCTAATTTTCTGAGACAGTCCTGTACTTTAACATGAACCAACGCAACTCACCAAAGCACTCCTCAATGCTTTCCCACTTAAAGTTGGATAAATGTCTCTGACACAGCTTCAAGTAAATAACCTGATGAATTTATCCATCATGATGAAAGACCGCAGCACTCACGCGTGTTTACACCACTGAAGGAAGGATGCGACGTGATTTGAACCAGCGTGTTCGGCACAGTTTTAATAAGAGAAATGGAGTGCTGGCAGTGATTTGATTTGTGACAGTTGGGCCGCTGGACCCATTAAGGTGAACAGGCTTACTGTAATGGGCTTAGAGCGGGCCCTGTCTGGCCTGTGGGCGATCTGTTGACTTGTGCTTGGCTCCGTAACCCAACCCAAATCTGAATGGTGATGCTGTATTCGGGGCGTTGCTGAATGTGTCGTGCGACAGAATCAAAACTCTAGCCATGCATGCACTGTATCGAACTTGCAGAGGTTTGCCCTCGTCTGAGCTGCCAGTGTGCGAGGAATCAATAGGAACAGAAATAAAGTAGAACACTGAGCAAGAGGGAAAGTTTTATTTACTGAAGGATTTGTTGTTTCTTTCCTTCAACACCCAACACAGGGCCAGCAGTTCAGAATGAGCTTATTGATGGAGAACCGTACAGTTCAGAGCTCTGTAACCTTCTATATTTACAGTTGTTGTAAATGGTTATCCCTGTTTTCTCCTCTCATCAGCTCCCCTAGCATGTTTGTTCAAAACAGTGAAGCTGTGATCGTCTCCTAATCTGGGCAGCTGGTGTTTTACCAGCCCACTTCATGCCCTCTCTGCCCTCTGTTGCCTTCGTCTTTTCATGAGCATTCCTCTGTGTGTTTTGACAAACCGGATTTGTCCTCTGTATTTACCCTACTCTCTCTCCCCCTTGACCGGCTTTGGGGAGCTATGGTGAATGCAGAACATTGTAGGATGTCAAATGCATCATTTTTCAAGACCTTTATGGTTCCTTGTACAGACTTGTTTTGTATATATCCTTCAAAATTCCTGCATAGTACGTCCCCTGTTAAATTTCTACAAATCTACCCATTCATCCCTTTTCTGTACTGGGTTAATCCTGATCAGGGTCAAGGGGGGGGGGGGGGTTGGAGCCTAACCCAGCAGTCACTGGGCGAGAGGCAAGGCCACCCTGGACAGGTCAGTGGTCCATTAAAAAGCTGCAGTGAAGCTCAAAATGGGCAACCAGTGGTGGTTTCTGACATGGGCAATTCAGGACCACACAGGGTGCCAAAAGAAGTTGGAGGGAAGGAGCAACAGCTGCACTTTTATAGGTGACATCATCCAAGATCCCCCTTTTTTTTGCCCTTAAATACATTTTGTTGTGTACTTGGAATCTTAAGGAGTGCAGAAACATTGAATGGTATACTGTCCATGAGATGCATGGATATCTTTGTGTTTTGTTTGGGTCATATTTTTTTTTCAAGCTGTTCAGTTTTCTCCATTCCATATTACGTTTCTTTTAGGGACTTCCGGCAAACCAATTTGGCGAATCCAACATTTTTATTTTTTGGCACTATTTTGTAGTCCTATCTGAAGGATGCTGAAGTTACAAGTAGATGTATCAAAATGTTTGGTTGTGGGGTGGGGGGGCGTGGTAAAGAGCTTTATCTGGATTTAAAGGGACCACACTAAAACAAATTGCTCTCAGACACACCTCACAACATGGGTAATAGAGGGGCAAAAATAGTGAGGGATTCAAACCAAAGCATTGCAGTTCCACTTTATATAGACCCAACTGAATGATTTAAATGTAAAAGGGGGGATTGAAAAACATATGTCCCCTATAACAAATTTTGTATTGCTTAATCGCTCGTCCAGTCAATATCATCTCACCACCAAGGCAACAATGCTGGAATCATTAATATCAAAGTTTAGAAGGAAAGTATGAACTTGTATACATGATTAAACTAGAGGTGTGCCAACCAGAATTTCATGAGGGATTTATTTTTGCCTGATTTTGTGCTGATTATAGTCATTTTAGATTTAGTTTTAGTTTTAGAACTATGATATAAGAATATATAAAAACAGCATCACAAGTTTTTTTTCTTGCTGTAATGAATTGGGAGGTCCTTAATTATTTATATTGGGAAAATAGGCAATATATACGTGTGCTTGTGAGAGATAGAGAGAGATAGAGAGAGAGAGAGAGAGAGAGAGAGAGAGCAGTTATTGTGAAGTGAGGTTTTATTATTATTTTAAAGGAAATACAAATAGTTCAGCATCTTAAACTGACAATGAACACTTCTAGTGTGCCTAACATTACTAAAAAGATGTCTCTTTATCTTACATATTACCCTAACTGACATTTCAAAAAAGCCTGCAAAAGAATGTCCATATCCATCATGTTTTTGTACAGAAACCGAAAGTTAAAAGTATACATGGCGCCCTGTTCAGCGTTCCTGTGATCTGCCAGACATTTAGCTTTCTCGCAGCCTGAATGAACTACAGACATGTCTTCACAGGTTGTAGAAATTATATTCCTTTCAAATAACTTCATCATCTCTTTGCTTCCTCAGATTTAGTTTTTAAACATCTCACTGATACGAATGTCGGCTTAATTTGAGTCTTCTTTGCTCAGCAACAACTTCTCCCACTCTTTCTCTCCGATGCTTTAGTGCTGATGTAGGATCGGATATTTTCAGATTCACACTGTCCAGTTATTATTCATTATCCTAAACATCACACAGTTCCTATCACCAGCCAGTTTCTCAGTAAATATCTACCCAAAACAATTATTTATATTTTTTTAAATTAATTTTTTTTTTTTTTTTTTACATTCGTCTACTTGCTTCTTTGTGCACATTTAAACTTTCTTGGTGTTGGAGTCAGCACAAAGTATGACAGATGTGGAAAAACCTTCAAAAGTGCATCTATTATGGTTGGGGATTCCAACACTAGCACTTTTTTCAGATAATTTTTTCAATCTGTAACCGATTTGTGTCGTTTCCTGCTCCACCTTCAAAGGTAACCATAAACCCATATAACTATAAAGGTGGGACAGGATAAATTTGCGAAGGTGCCGTAGTAATGCAATGCAAAACAAAGACAAGAGCAGACGCAGGAGAACCAAATGAATCTTCAGCATCCGTCTGACGTTAACAGAATCTGCTGTAGATCAAAAAACACACTGAAGGTGGTGCATTCTAGCTTTTCTTGTGTTTAAAACATTGAATCTGCTGAATTGCCCAGAAATATCTTAGGCTTATTAAATTGGAACTACCCCCTTTTATTTCTGTGATCCCAGCTGCATGTTCTGAAATCGCCAGTTTGACTTGAATTGTTCATAAAGGAAGAGTTGCACTTTCAATCCACTGCTACAGTCTGGAAGGAGCAGTGGATCTCCAGAAGTCCACTTCACACAAATACAACACAAACAGCTAATTTTCTAAAAGTTTTTTTAGAAAAAGTTTCTAAAATTAAGATTACCTTTTTTCTCAATGAAAAGTTATTTTTGCATGTAGATACGGAGATAGAGATGTAGCTGAATTAATTTTTTTAAATTTTTTTTTGTGTGTGTGTGAAAAATATCCATTTTTGTTTGGACGGGGCCTTGCAGGTTCCTGTGCTTCAGCGCTCCTGAATTTAAATTGATGGATAATTAGCAGCCCTCTGCAGAAACACATGACAAGCCGTGGAAGTCGACCCCTAGTGTTGGAGCAAGGGAAAGGTCTAAAACATGAAGGGTACTGTGCACTTTGAAAACAATGGGCACAGAAAACACTATTTTATCTGAAACCCATGCTCAGAAACTTGATTCTCCACTTTAATGCAAGCTAACCTGTTACCTGTCAGTCCAGCTGATCATCTATCACAACAATTCTGAGAAACGAAGATTTTGCTGTCTCTGCACCTTAGTACCTGTGATGTATTCAGGAAAACCATCCGCCCTGCTTGCTCCGTTTTTCCTTCTCCCTAGTTTTTCCCTCGCATCCTGGTCCATCTGACCCCACCGTCTTTTCCCCTCTGCAGGGTGGAGGAGGGCACGGCTGGCAGTGAAAATGGCCGCAATGACCACAGTGCCCAGCTATTCTCCTTCGATATGGGTGAGGATGTGTCACGCCCTGCCCCGGCTGGACCTCAGCATGCAGATGAGGGACAACATCTTCGCCCCAGACAGCTGGGAGTATCAGCAGGTAACGGACTCCCACCACAACCATCTTGTTATCACTTTGTGCCACACTGTATAGGAGGGTTAGTTTATTACATGTAAGTGGGATGATGTGCAATTTGTACCACAAGACTCTCCTAATTGCTCCATAAATCCCCTAATGTTGCAACAACCTGCAGAGCCATGACAACAGCATTTATAGGCATTTAAACCACTTGTTTTTGCTTATTAATGGACCCAATTACAGGAGGGAAGATTGCAGTCGAGCCGTGCAATTACCCCTCAACTATTGCCCAGTCATTATTTCACTACTTGATCTGTGCTGAAATACTGCAGTGCATCTTAACTGTGCAAACCGGAGCTATGCAAAGCGATTTCTTGTTGCATGTTTCCACAGTTGCTTTTGTGTGGACGATGGTGGTGTTTCTGCAGCAAAAAAAAACACAAAAAAAAAAAAACACTTCAACTCTTTTGCTCTTGCTTCCATTGATGACTACTCCTTGGTACAAAGAGGAGATGGACTGGGGGAAAGAAGAGTGCAAATTATCCTGCAGAACAGAAAGACAAAAGAGCCTGGAAGTGCTCGAAGACAGAAAGGGAGAGAGAGAGAGAGAGAATGAGGGAGGCGATGAGTAATACGTGGAGGTTGATGTGCGGGAAACTGGGCAGAGCGAGGGAAAGGCGAACCGAGTTAGAGCGGGGAGCCAGAGAGAGTGGCAGCGAATGTATTTAAGTAGGTCACAGATTATTAATAGAGATTCAGTGGTGTGGATGGAAAGAAAGAAAGAGATGGCAGAGTGGGCGGAGAGGAGAACGGGAGAACGTGAGGAAAGCGGGGATGGGATGGGGAGGGGGGGGGGGTCTGAGAACAGGAGGTGAGAGAGACGGAGTAAGGTGGAGGAGCGGGGAGTGACAGACGGGCAGATGGATGGATAATGCTGCTGCAATGTGTCGGAGCAAAATGCACTTCGGTGATGTTGACTCTGTGACATGGAGCCTGGTGGAAGAGTCTGATATGGCTTAGAGTTGGTCAAATCCACCGTGGTGCAGAGAGCCATTAAGGTTTCAGAGCTGAAAACCTCTGAAATAAGGAGAGAAAAGATATCAAGTCGGCTACAAAATGTTAATCTTTGTATGGAAGTATTTCCATAACTTGCTTGAGGCATACTTTAATTTCTCACATACTTTTAATCAGGATCTCCTGCTGGCATCAACGGCGGAACAGCCTGAGAAGCTCTGGAGTTCCACCTTCTCAAATTGTTCCTTTTTTATTCATAATAATTTGGATCAAAATGACTTTTTTTTTTTTTCAAACACATACTGACTCATCTGCTGTTCTCACCCACTTCCTTTTTTCTTCAACTCACAGACTCTGCTGGTTTTATCCAGTCTGTCGGCCATCGCTCTGGTCATCTCCCTCCTGGTGGTTCTGTCCTTCCTCATACACTACTGCTGCTGTCAACGAGGGGACCGGGGCGAGGGGTCTGAGGAGGAGGAGGACGACGAAGATGGCAGCACGGGTCACGGCTACAGCGGGAAGAAGGGGAGGGGCATCTGCTGCGTCACGTGGGCGGCGGTGGCCGCCGTTACGCTGTGCTGGTGAGAGGCGGGTGTTGGGCCTTCTTTAGTGGTAGCAAACATGAAAAGAAATCGACAAATATTACACTGTTGTAAATTAAAGATCCACATTTGGGGTCTTTGAGCGTAGATTGATGCACTTTACATCTTCCATTGACAGAGGGAATAAATATTCTGACGACGCCATTAATTCTGGACACTCCCAGGCTATATTACACAAAACAATAAAGGCAAAAAAGATTTAACAGGGCAAACCTGTTACTGCATGACTCAAAGAAAACTTTGAGTCATGCAGTAGCTGAAACTCTTCAGGCCCTTTTTTGATTATTCTTCTAAATCAGATATAGCCTCGTTCTTTCAACAAAATTCCCGATTAACACCTGAGATAAACAAGCAGTTTGCATCATATTCCGCGCACCGCGCCATCGTTTTGATGTTTCAGTCGTGCGACTCCTTGCCAGAGGAAGAGCTAAATCCTCAGTGACACCTATATTATAAACTACTAAACTATGTCATCCCTCATTGCGGTCTGAACATGTAAAAACTAGCAATCAAATGGGGGAATGTTGGAGTTGAACCAAAGATGAAATGACGTCTCAGTTCTCTTTCAACCGTTTTAAATCCGTTTATCATTACCTCAGTGTCTGATTGCCACTCCGCATTTCTTTACTTACACAAGGATGGCAGCCAAAGCTAATACCACATTGCCTAAAACCTCAAATATTGTAATTTTCTAAATAGCTGAAGGCACAATAATAATAATAATAAAAAAAATCAAACAGATCACAAACGGCTCCAAAACACCGAGAGCAACGGCTTATTGCAGTTCCAGAGGACTTTGTATCCGGCGCCTTTGTTGTGTTGTCAGCTGTGCTGCAGAGCTCACACAAGCTTGTGCAGAAACAAAATCTAGTGGAAATTTAGTTTCACTTCTGTTTTATTTTGGTCTTTTTTTCTGTAAAATTGCATTAATCTAATTTTGTTAGCTTCCCCACTCATCATGTGGATCGTGTTACGTCACTGATAAAGTTCTGCAGTGCCATGAAAAAGGCATCAGATGCAGACAAAGATAATATGAATACATTTTGAAAGATGTTTTCCAATGATGATTTCATTTATCAAAGAAAAAAACAAACCATTATTCAAACCAACAAAGTTGTATGACAAAAAAATTCATATATTGTGGTTTATGCCTCGAACTTCTCGCATGGAGGCCATTTTTGTCGAGCCTCTTTCATATTCCAATCCAGTCTGTCTATATTTGTAAAGCACCTAAAACAAACACAGAGGCCAAAGTGCGGTACAGATAAAAGCTAGATATAATTAAATTACATGGCTATAAAACCAACACAATAATTACTGATCAATCATAAATTCTTACCTTAACTGAAGCAAGTGAAGCCTGCTGAACAGATGCTGTTCTGGGTTTTATTTTTTTACCCTCCTAGACGAATAGCCGTTGCTCTCCAGGAATAGTTTTGGGAGGCCGGCAACGCCTGGTAGCGTTCACCACTGTTCCACGCTTGGACTCCCAGAGCCCTAGATACCCTCTCCTAGCCTATTTCATGTTGTCAGACAGACCCTATCTAAATATTTTCTAAATTGTACATGTCTGGCAGTAATATGTGAAATTCAATTAAGCTTTACCACAGAAGTTGGCTAATCACATAACTCCCAATCTAGTGGTGGTTAAAAACAGTTTTTTTTGTTAACTCTGGTTGTCACGGTTTAAAATGAAATTTGGTTTGATAATCTAAATCATAATTTATTTATGTGTTTTACAAAAAAAAAAAAAAGCACTTTTCCACTGCACTACATATCCTTCCTAATGCTAATCCCAGTGCTAATAACTAACAATCAGCTGAGGATGTGGTGGCACCAAGCAAAAGAGGAGCTGAAGATGCAGCAACCCAGAGCCAGATCTTTAGTGGTTTCAAATGGCTTTTAATGTTACCTCAATTCTTCAGCATTGCTGCATAACTACATAAGCCAACAACAACTCTCAGACCCACCATAAAAGATGGATGTAGCCACATTGTCTGAAAAGTGAAGCCGGGGTGGAAGTGTCTCAAAGTGCATTAGCGCTAAAGCCCGGCTCTAAAAGACTCGTTCGAATACTGTCAACTTATTTCTAAAAATACTGAGTCGATGAGTCATCGCAGAGTCATAATAAGCCGAACTTCCTCTTTTATGCTCCGTATGATCAGCATGACGCTGCAAAACGGCACGCAAAATGAGAGAATCCAAAGCAGCCCGATGTTAAGCTTTAGGTGCTTGAGATTAAAACCGAGCAGTAAAACTGCTAACATCAGTCTGTGAATCCCCAGTCGCCCGTCATCACCCTCCATCCTCGCAGGGTTTGCATTTTTCCACAAAGTCATGTTATTTTCCTGTTCCCCAGCCACAGCCAACGACAGCATTACGTGAGGGGAGCTTCCCAGTGGCAAAAAAACCCCCCGCTGGTTCTCTGCCGATTGTTGCTTTCAATCGGGTCTGCACATTGTGGTTACCGTACGGCGCTCTCAAACGCCGCTTGACATCTGTCCAACGACGCGCGCCTCCTGTATAATGGAAGAATGAGTCACTCAGGGGAAGCTCTGCTGTACATCTAAAGTGTCAGCCATCTGTGTGGTGCAAGGAAATCAAAGTGCACTTTGATATAATGCTTTTAATGCTCATTACGTCCCCCCCCCCCCCCCCCCCTTCCTGCACTTGTGTATGCCTCCGGACCGTGCTGCTGTGTTGCAGGGTGTAATGTGCAGCAGATTGGATTTCAGCTGCCATAATGTTGTCCTCGTTTACAGACTGCAGGTTGATAGAGTGGTTCGTGTCTCCCCCTCATGGACCGCAATGAAATAATAGGCCTCATCCTCACCGAGGCTCAGCATGAAAGCTCCCCGTGCATGGAGGGCAAAGATGATGCTTAATATGCTTAATATAAGCCCTCAGACGGTGGCCTTTGCCTGGACGTAGTTGCATCGGTCCACGTTTGGCAGCTTGAAATGAAAAACACACATTCCTCCACCCACCCCCCCCCCCCTCGCTTGCTTTCTAATCTGGGTCACATACTTTGTGGGAGATTGGGTCATACCATTTCTCCTGGGTTTGAGGGGATTTGACGAACATCTGGCCCGTGCCTTAATCTGAATATTTGAATAACAGAGAAGTGTGTAAACACGCCTCTATGTTTAACGTTTTGAATATTTTTTTCCCCCCTCTCTCCTCCTCTTGGAGCTCCTGCGTTAACCGCTAGGAGCCTGACTCCTCGTTTTTTTTTTGTCCCTGCCGCTGTTGTCATCTGTTTATTCCTTTGCCTTTGCTTCACTGTTGGTACGCTCATCCACAGCACTTCAAAATCTCCCTTGTGTCACATTCATTTAAAATGTACATACACGCTGAATTAAACATCACATTTTATCTGCTCTGCTATCCTGCTTTCTGCCTGTCACACATGCACCCTCCGACAATGTTCTCATGCTTCTCTTTACCCCCCCCCCCTCCTCCCCTCTTTGCAGTGTTGCCATAGGCATCGGTTTCTATGGCAACAGCGAGGCTAACGATGGGATGTATCAGTTGACCTCGTCTCTTCTCACAGCCAATTATACGCTAGCTTCCATCGATCTGCTGGTGAGTGCTGCTTCCCCCCGCCAGGAGAATGTCATGCAGAGTGTATATCTGCACTGCTTGATGCTGTTTGTTTGTTTGTTTGTTTGTTTGTTTGTGTGGGAGGGAGGGGAGGGGAGGGACAGAATGTGTTCCTGCTCGCATGTGGTCAGCCCCACACAGGAAGAGCATCAGATGCAAACTTATCGATTTTCTCCTGTGGTCTGGCAGTGGTTTGTGAGTCAGACTGCAAAATGTCACATGTGCGGTTCCCCGACGACAGAGGACAGGATAACTGCGCATCTGAGTGACGGCAGAGGCGAATGTGTAAATTACAGTAACACAAATCGGATTTTGGATTTTCATTTGGCGCAGATATGTTTGTGTCAGTCAGTAAATTAAAAAAAAAAAAAAAAAAGCTCCACTATCTATCTTTTTTTTTTTTAGCTAAGGCTAAATAATGTGTTTGATGAAAGGTGGCTTCTATTCTTACAGTAACATGACCTTTTCACCACATGATTAATTACTGAACGTGTGATCTCCGCTGTGAATCCTTCCACCACTTGT
Source organism: Fundulus heteroclitus (assembly GCF_011125445.2). NCBI lineage: Eukaryota > Metazoa > Chordata > Actinopteri > Cyprinodontiformes > Fundulidae > Fundulus > Fundulus heteroclitus. The sequence continues at coordinate 27,142,805 of NC_046363.1, forward strand.
GTTTGCCGCCCCCGGGCAATTAGGTCTAGACTAAAAAAATAAATAAAAAAAAGACATTATGAAGTGTTAATCAGTGCAAATTAAGTAGATTAAAGTCCTTTTAACAAAGCATGTGATTGTTTGATTGAAACAGTGCCTTGCAATGGTATTCACACCCCTTGAACTTCTTAAAATGTTTTTTGTCATCTCTTCTAATGCGATTTCATAATGACAGACCAAACCAAATAACGACGGGTGAAAAAAACCCCAAAAAAAACACAGACATTTTAGTTCAAGAAATCAGAAAAATGTGGCACACATTTTTATTCCGTTATGTCTTCAACAGCTTTGGACATACAACGACTGAAATAAGTGCCCGTTCTTTGCAGAATAGCCGAAAGTTCAGTCAGACCAGCTGTTAAAGTGGCGTTATAGATGCTTTTCACATACATATTCATACACAGATGCACACATGTCACACTCCAATGTTGAAAAGACCTTCACCATGACATTATATTGGGCTAATATAGTTTCCTCCACAGAGTGACCTCCTGTGAGTGCCAGAATGCAATATTCACAAAGCTGTTATGATGTGCAGCGTACCTAGATAAATGTCTGTAAAAGTGAAAATAACACTCTTTTAAAGTAGTGATCTTTTTCTGCTGATTTAAAATCATTAAGCCTTTCAAAGGATTGCAGCCTTGTCTTTTCTCCTGCTAAGAATACCTCAGCGCACGTATAAGACCTTGAAGGAGATCATCCGTCTGAGATTCTTTCTCTCCTTTTAAAAGTTAAACAAAATAGGTTTGAAATATTAATAGATTGTTTTGGCCGCATGTGCCACAAAGGCACGTGCTCTAAACTCCTCCCGGGTCAGCATCTAAAGACGTCTGGTAAAATTTGCTGTGTCTCCTGCATGGCTTGTAGCAAACTTCTTTTAGTTTTCTTCTTGCAAATATTACATTAAGGCCAGACTAGTGGAGTGCATGACAGATTATTCCACCTGAGCTCCGGATATTTGCAGCTCCTCCAGAGTTATTGTGAGACGCTTGATTATTTTTCTCTAATTGTTGTTCTTCCTTGGTCTTCATGATGCGATTTACTTTCTTCTAATGTTCTCTAATAAACCTCTGTGGCCTTCACAGATCAGCTCTATATATAAACTGAGATTTTATAACACATCCGGGACCGTATTGTGGCAACTGGGGGATGCCTGAAGGTAATTAGTTGCCTTGGATTTTATTAAGGGGTCCTTGAGCAAAGGAGAATGAAAACAGAGGTCCCACACAGTTTATATATTCATTAGTAAAAAATGTAGAAAAGCATGTATAGTTTATCTTGCACTTTGCATCACTACTTGGTGTTGGTCATATTGTTGTTTAAATGGTCATGTGGCAAAAATGTGAAAAAGCTCAAGGGGAATGAACACTTCTGAAAGGCACTGCACTACTTCTCTGCACAGTTTTTGTGGAAATAAAAATCTTTCCTAATACTTGCAATGAGTAACTCTGTCTGCAGACTACTTTACATATAAATGGCGCTGAATAAAAGGTGGATGCTGGTTCATATTATTGGTTTATTTCCTTGTTTTGAACTCCATCCCAAAGGTTAAAGGATTCGTTTCAACAGCTGCATTCAACCTAATATATATAGAGACAGGAAATATGTATAGCAGGAATTGGCAGAAATGTAAACTAAAAGAAAATCTATGTTCCATAAACAAATACGTAAATAGTTTTCTGTCGCTTGTAGATGCAGTGAAGTCATATTATACAGTACATAAAGAATATTACTTGACTCAAATTTGTATGACTTAATCAAGTTGTATTGGTACAACACAGAGGTTTCATCTTAAACAGCAACACTGCAAAAAGGGAACTAAAAGTAAGCAAAATTTTCTTGAAATTAATGTATTTGACTTTAATTTGAGCAAGTAAACAAGATTATTATCCAATGGAATGAATATTTTGACCCATGAAATAAGATAATTAGATATACTGTACTTGAAATAAGATGATGGAGATGAGTTGTCCCTGTTTTAAGTGGAAAAATCTTTTTCCATTGGCAGTAGATTTAAACTTGCCTGCTCAAATCAAGGACAATAAAATTTTACTTAGGCCTACTTTTAGTTCTTTTTTTTTGCAGTGATTATGTCACCTATTTCTGTACATTTCAAGAATCAAGAGTTTCAATGCCATTTCAAAACATGTGGTACGTGAGCAGAAATCAAATAAAGCAATGTCCTGGTTAAGCAAGCCAGTGAATAGTGGTAGAAAAATAAAAAAATGCATTTACTGATTAAAGATATTTAAGCATTAAGGAGATGCTAATAAAGACAGAATCTTACCATTGACTAAAAATTTAAAATGAAGGAGGTGAGTAAATTAAATAAAGCACTCTCCACGTTTATTTCAGCCCTTGGTAAAGGTGTGTAAAAAGTTTCAAAATTAAAATTTCTTTAATTGCAGTCGTATAATCTCAAACTAGTTTTTTGGGGGGGAAAGCCTTCTGGGCTTCCAACACCTGTTGGCACCCCAGAAAAACCCTTGTAGAAAATATAGCTGAAACATTTGAATTGGTTGGAACTTTATATAAGTCATCTATGTCTTCCTGTTTCCTTTGGATTAAATATGAGTTCTTTCAGCCAGCCTTCAAAATGAGAAAGACAATAGGTTGTGCTAACCTAAACACCACCTAAACATGGGCATATTTACAGCCAGAGCAATAATCAGAAAGTTTAAGACCACCAAAACTGTGATAAATAATGCCGGATGGGGACCCGGATTTATTTTGCCACCACACACAGTGAGAAGGATTGTGAGGGAGGTACATGAAGTCTTCAAAGACCAATGTTTTCAGTACAAGATTAGTCCTCTACATTAAAAGATGAACATTATTTCAAGCCTTTTTACACATTTTCACAAGTTGAGACTGTAGTTGGGCTGGGTGCTGAGAATATAAACATTGAACGTATGCCTTTTTATCTCTGTGTGGAATTGTAACTACCCTCATTTACAGGAACATGGTAGATTTAAAAAAATAAAAGCTCCCCTTTCTGAGTATATGATATCAGATTAGTCGCTGTGATGAAGGACTCAGACAGATGAGATGCTGAAAGCAGTAAGAGCCTTGATTCAGTCAGTTGGTCTGCTGACTCTGTAAGAAAAAAAAGTGTAAATGCAGATCGATGCATTTCTGTTTATAAAGATCACATTTCTGTCCTGCTAGGAAATGTTTCTTTCCCAGTGAAAAGCACCTGCTTCATTAGTTTGACTAACTGAATGCATATTAGGAACTTTAGGCGGTTTAGCTCATTAAATGGCCATATTTCAGAAACATGCAAACATTTTTACCGATTCAGCTCTTTTCAAAGTAACTTTACCAAATTACAAAGTGCAGTCGTCCTATTTTTTATAGGGACTGGATCTTTAACTTATCAATGATGTAATGTTATTAGTGCTAATAGCATTGTGAGGCACTCTATCTCCTCCTTCAAACAACCACTCTAGGATTTATGAGCCTCGTAAGTATCATGTCTGTTTTTTTTGGTTTTCATGCCACTTAACGTTCCCTGACGTGCTTCCATTCCTCCCCTCATAGATTTCAGACACCATTACTGGACTGCAGCTCTCCGTCTCCGGCCCGCTGACCTCCATGGAGGAGATGTTTTCTGGCAGCAAACCGTTCCTGGTGTCAACGCGGAACTGCCGGAGGTTGTCTGAGAATGTGATAAACCTCCTCTCCTCCATCTCCCTGGCTCGGGCCAGCGAAGAGGCGGGGCTGGGAAATAACAGCGGTGTCATCACGCCCCTGACGCCCGCCCCGCCCTCTGTGGTTCCTACGGTGGTGCCCACCAACAGCTTGTTGCCCAACCCCTTTACACCCGGCTGGGCTGCCAACACGCTGATGGTCAATGAGGACTACAGGTGAGGCTACAGTCCATTAGAACATATAGTGTGTAATTTATGAACATTTAAATTTGATTACATTTCTGCAAAAAAAAAAAATAAAAAAAAATGTTGCTTTCAGTGGAAAATAATTTAATGTGTTTACAATCATCTTAAAAAAATGCATTACTTTTGATACCGAAGGAGATGTTTTTGTTTTCATGTCTTACCTAGATGGATAATTTCTGAACAGTTTCCTAGAATAGTTTAAAAAACAATTACATTTAAGTTTCACGTGCTAAAAATTCCAACACCACATAAGTGAAAATATAAAATATAAAATAATGCAAATTGCATTTTTTAAATCAGATTTTATTGCTGATTAGCTGAACTTGAGTTGAATTGGAACAAAAACTAAATCGATTTTATGTTTATTTATTGATGGTTGGACCCTCTATACTCACTGAGGCTTTTAAAATTTGAAACCTTTAAGATGACACATAAATAATCTTAATCAAAGCATGAGATTAATAAAAACAATCACAGCACACAATAACACAGATCACGGTTATGACGGGTTGTTTTTTTGTTTGTTTTTTAGATCTTTTGGCCTACTTTATAGTGTGATACTGGTTCTGTTTTGACTTTGTTCAAGTTCTTAATTGATCTGAGATTTAAAACTTTGTCACCAGTGGCAAAGTGTTTTGTCCTTTTAAATAAAAAAGACGTTACTCCAAAGGATGCTTTTAATAACGCTGGATTACAGTTTTCATTAAACAGCTCTCCTTAATATTTCTCAGGTTTCTAATCGTCTCTGGGACAAGGCTGACAAAAATGTAAAAGTCAGTTTTAAAATTCAAAGATTTAGAAATCAAACAGAATTAATTGATAATTTCTGATTAGGAAATTTTAATGGTGATTTCACTGATAAGCGGCTTTTTGTGACTGTTGAACTAAAACCTTTAAAGCTTGTTTGTACACTGGCTTTAAAATAGGTTGATTAGCTTGTTCCTAAACATAAGAAAAGAAGTGTGAAAATTAGATTATGCAGATTTAACAAAAGTTATCTGAGCAGTCAAGATTAGCTTTCATATTTTTTAACACTTTCCCACTATAGACTTCAAATTTCAGTAGGCCATCCAAACCTGCACCAGGATATTCAGAGGTTGTCTCTCTTTGTGAAACCTGCTTCTTTTGTGAGGTGCATCTGTGTAAATTAAGTTTATGTTTCTTGCTGAGGTTGACAGCAATGAAAACAACGGACATGTTGAGCTAAAATATTACAACCTCACCAAGCGTCAGTAACAGGAAGTGTGAACTTTTTAAGCTGACCAAAATGCTAATGTAAAGTATTGGAAATTATATATACACATATATATATATATATATATATATATATATATATATATATATATATATATATATATATATATATATATATATATATATATATATATCTTTATTTATTATTATTAATAAATAAAATTAAATTATAAATAAACATTAATTACTCCTTTTTTATTTTGTCCTTTGCTTTGATCTTTAACTCTGCCCCTATCATTTTCAGGATACATAGGCCGCATGTCACAGGCTGTTTATACACAGTGCACAGATTTGTGCAAATATGTCGCCCCATTACTCTATAAATTAAATAAAAATAAAAACTCCAAAATCCCTCACAGTATGTTACTCTATTAGCCTTTTGTGGTTGTTTAGACAACATCATACACAATACAATATTTAAAAAGTCAGCCCTTCTATTTGGTTCAGAGCTGATGTGAAAATTAAGGATTATTCTTTGTTCTATATTTATAACAAAATTGGTGTCGTCTTTATACAGCAATTTAGGATTATGTATTACTCTTTTAACCTTACTTTGTCTAAATAATTATATTCCTAGTTTTAATTACACTTTTAGTTGTGAGTTTGAATCATACTCCTACATACTTTTAGAGCCTTCTTTTATTTTACTTTGGGTTTTTTTTTAGCTCTTGGTCTTAAGCATTCCTTATTATTTAACTTGTGGCGTCTTTTTTTATGTTTCATGTTATATTTTGGTATCCTGGCAATCATTTTGTTGTCTCTCTACCTTCACCTTATTTCGACCATCAAACGATTTTCTCCACTGTACTTATTTATTACATGTTTTATTGCCATAATAAATTAGCTTGGAGAAGTTGTTTAAAATAAATGTTGATTTAATACCGCCTCATTTATTTATTATCTTTAATTTCCCTCTTTATCTTGTGATCTTAGTTTGTTAACGCCGTTTAAGTTTAATTTTCATTATATTAAAAATAACTATTGTAACATTTCAGTGACATTCGTTCTGTTTAACTCTTTTTTTTTGTTTGTCTTTCAGTGCCTCCTGTTTTTTCATCTTATAGATCTTGTGTTATCTGTGTATAAAGAGCTGGAAACATAAAGAAATGATTAACTGCTTTGTTAACAGCGTTAGCTTTTCAAGATTGATTTTGTTTTTCTAATCCCTGATGGTGAACTCTACATGCATTGTGTCTGTTTTTATTAGGTGGTTGTCATACGTGCTGCTGCTGCTCCTCGACCTCATAGTGTGTCTGTTCATCCTGCTTGGACTGGCCAAGCAAGCCCGCTGGCTGCTCATCCTGTGAGTGAACTCAGTATTTTATCCCCGGACAGAAACCATACAGCTCTGGACTGATGTACAGAGTGTCCCCCCCCCCCGGCTTGAGCAGTCTTTGCTGTCCTCACCTCCTCACAGGATGACCGTGCTGGCGTGGCTGGCTCTCTTCCTGAGCTGGGGCTCCCTGGGTTTGGAGACGGCCACTGTGGTGGTGAGTAGATCCACAAAAACTGAGCAGGAATGGGAAAGATAGCGGGGACTGTGAATGAAAGGGAGCAGTTGAGAGAAGATTAATTAAGGAGGCCTGACCCCCGATGACAGGCCTCTGCGATTTCTGTGTTTTCAGTTCTGTCTCTTTTGTGCTTAGCTGTGAAAAGCCCAGCCTTGTAGGGAATGCTGCAGTCATGGCGCAGAACCAAGACGGCAGGAAAATGGGTCAGAGATTAAAGATTCAATGAGCGTGTGCGCGCCTGTTAACAAAGTGCAATTGTCCACCGAGTGCATGTTATTCCATGCAAGTCTGCTTGCAAGTTTGTGGGCGTTTGGCTTGGGGAAGTAAAGATAAAAGATGAAGAGAACCGCCTGCAGCAAGAGTGAGGAGGGGACAGGAAGAGCTGGCAAGTGCATCTTAGGATCACTTCATGAGACAGAAACAATCAGCCGGCTGTCAGCGGGACCGGCTCAAAGCTTTTGCTGCTGCTCGGCCTATTGGGTAAGAAGGCAGTGCGTGCAAAAGTGTGAAAGTAATGTCGTGAAAAGTACATTTAAAACCATGGGAGCAAAGGTCAAGCCATGCTGTATTGTTGCAGCCTTAAAATCTTCCACACTGCGACGTCTGTGGAAGCACAATGACCCCGTTTACGTCTGCGGCAGAGGAATGTTTTTAGTTTTGTAGTGCGCTCATTCTCGCTGAGGGGGAGGCTTTCATCTGTCAAGAGTCTAAAGGGTGGGAGATTTTGTTTTGTTTCGTTTCCTTTCTTTTACTGCTGTTGAGTTTAAGAGTGTCAGTGTCATCTAGGGCTGGTGGGAGACGTCCCAGAGCCTGCGTGTCCGCACAGAGCCACTCTGTCCTTGGTTACTGACAGGGAAACAATGGAGCAGCTGTGAGCCGGCCCAGTCGGTGCTGTTCTGGGTCAGTGCTTTCCCAGTCTGCCAGCAGGCCTCCTAGTGTGGGACTCTCACTCCCCCTTCTGGTGGGGCAATCTCAAGCTGCGTCTTTTTGGACTCAGTACTTGCAGACGTATTCGTACTGCTTAAAGTTGTGAGCAAAACTACATTTTGCTGGCCACATGCGGAATGTTATTCGTGGTGGAAAAACAAGGCTACAGATCATCCTGAACAGACCACTCTTGTAGCGTAACATGGTTGAGGCAGAGTCATGCTGTGGGGATGCTTTTCTTTAGCAGAGGCAGTGAAGCTGCTCAGAGTTGATGGACGGAGGTAAATACAGTGCAATCCTGCGGAAGAAAATTGCTAATTACTACTAAACGTACGACCAGAGCTACAATGGGATGGTTTAGATCAAAGCATATTTACGTTAGAATGGCCCAGTCAAAGTCCAGACCTACATCGAATTAAGATTCTGTTGCAAGACTTTAAAATTTACGTAAGATTCGCCATCTAATACGACTGGGCCTGAGGTGTTTTGTGAAGCGGAATAGGCAACAACTTCAGTCTCTAGACATGCGAAGCTGGAAGAGACGTGCTCTAAAAGATCTGCAGGAAAAGATGGTTCTGCAAGGGGACTTAAAAGAAACGCACATGCCACATTAAACACAGTTATTTCCTTTTCATATTATTTTCCTCCTACTCCACATAATGCCCTACGATGTGTCGGTCTGTCACATTTAACAATCCTAAATCAAATGAGGCTCCTCCACCTATTTCTTTAGCTACTTAAAGGAGCAATAATTAAGAAATTTACCGCAAAATTAACCTAAATTATTCTCACTTGTCACTCAGGATGGATGTAACTTTAACATTCCCAGTAAACAATCGTTCATCTCCATCAACAATGTCTTAGTCCAGTTTTCTCTCCTTTCATACCTAGAGGTACAGACCGGAACTACTTCGGTTCAGAGCGTAGCCCGTATTTACTTCCTGGTTCCTGAGCCAATCATGTGCGAGTTCCCAGGGTTGCCAAAACAGAGCTCAGCATTTGGTATTTTATCTTCGCAAGAGAGCAGCGGCCTGCAAACATGGAAGCCAGTAAGAGAAGCGGACCAGAAATAGAACGAAATCAATCATAGTTTAAGTACAAACTCATTGGGTGTTCACACAAATGAGAAATGGCTGTTCTGTGAAGGTGTCGTGTATGTGTTGTTCTGATTTGTAACACTAGGTGTCAGTATTACTTATTGCTTATTACACAGACAGAGTTACGCATAGTTTATACTGAAAAAATAAACTAATCTAATCTACAGTTCTTAAACAGGAGAGGTGAGCTTTATCAGAAACACCAAAAATAAAAAAAAGTAAAAAATAAATAAACGCTAATATTGCACAATTATTTATAAAAAAGATGAAATATTCAAGTAAATGGTGGAAAAAAACACCAGCCTATTTACGTAACAATATGAGATAATATGCATGATAGTACATCAGTATTTCGAAGTAGCTAACAATTCATAATCAAATCAGATCAGCATGATGTAAAAAGAGTTATTTAATCTGTTGTGAGCAGCAGAGATTATAAAGTCTAACAGCAACTGGGAGGAACGACCTGTGGAAGCATTTGGGATGCAGGAGTCTGTCACTAAGAGCACTCCAGCTCTGCAGCAGCTCCATGCATGGGGTGAGAAACATTGTCCATCAGTGATGCTATGTTTCTTATTGTCCTTTGTCACCCCCCACCTGCACTGGGTTCAGGGGTCATCCCAGGACCCAGTACAGGCTGTAATGTTTAAAAAAAATGTGTAAAAGTTAAACGAGTATGAATACTTTTGCAAAGAACTGGATCACTGAAATAAAGTGCACCCAACTCAAAATAAGACCCTGGAGGGAGGAGATTTATTAGCTAGAACAGCAGAAGAAAACAAAGTTAAAAGACCAGAGGATCCAAAATGACAAAATCAACGTTTGCTTATAAATTTGGAGAATATAGTTTGACATGTTAAACATTTTCTTTATTTTTCTCTTGTATATCCATCTGTCCAACCTATTCTTCGATGTCATCCTCTCTCTCTGGCTCTGTGGTTCCCGCTGCAGGCCCTCAGCGACTTCTGCTCAGAACCAAACATGTTCGTCCTCAACTCCAGCCAGATCAGCACAGGCACCAGCTCAGGTACAGTACTGATGCCCGAGAAGCTCTTTCTGGAAAAAAAAAAACAAGCTGTAACCTCTTTTTTTTTTTTGCCACACCTGCCCTGTACATGATCTGCCGCCCTAAATGTGCTTCTGATAGCAGATTCAAAAAACAATGCCAGATGAATGCTCCTTTCTGTTGTGTGCTGATCTTTTGTGTGCTGCTGTTTTGCTGGCCGTTCAGACGTGTTGGATTATTACCTGACCTGCAGCAGGAGCATGAACAGTCCATTCCAGCAGGTAATGTGACCACTTTCACTCACATGGACATGTATCAGCACATTAGACTGTGAGCACTGAGTGAGAAAGGGGAATGTCAGGCTTCCTGAAGGCCAGGAAGGGTGAGACGTACAGATGTTCATGTCCTCTCTTGTTGCAGTTACAGTCAGAAGTTTACAGACACTCACAATAGGCATAAATGTCATAATTATCTGCGGCTCTTTAATGATTTATGTAATCCGTTTCTTCTCCAGAATAGTAGAATTAGATTTACTTGTAAAACGTTTTCACACAGCCAGAAAACTGCTTGTTGTTGCAACCAAATCCTTTGGGATTCTGTGAGAGTAGGGAGTAGCAAGATGGCGGCCAGTGACTTCAGTTTTTCGGCAAAATCAGCACTCCAGTGTATAATATAGCTCAGTGGTCTAACCTCACAAATGGTACACATAACCATACACCTAAACCATGTGTAGAACCTATGGTCCCCAATGCAGCGGTCCTGGGTTCGATTCCTGATAATGCAACATTTGCATGTTTTCCCCTTCCAATAAACGCCACTAGTGGCAAAAAAGATAATTTACAGAAAATGCATGGACCATGCTTCAAAGCAAGGTCTGTGACAAAGAACCAACCTTGCTGATGGACTGATCTGTTGTGGGGTGTATGTATATATTTGAGCCTGTTTGCATTGGAGAAAATCCACAAAGAAATTAAAAAATGTGTAAACAGCTGTATTCTGTACGATTGCTCCACCCTGGAAATAGAAACAAATTATGAAAAGCCTGAAATGAATATGACATTCATGCTGATGAGGAGTCCATGTGAACTTCTGTACTGTACGGTAGATCACTCAGATTAACGCCTACACTCAGATAACAATATCAGTGAATTAAAGTAAAAGCAAAAAGGCCAATCAAGAGCATGGGATTGCACTGACTTCAGTGTATTTCTGGATCTAGCTCCTGACCCAGTCTCAAAGGGCGCTCTCAAACATTCACACGCACCTCTCCAGTCTGGACAGGAACGCCCTCCCACAGTTCCCCAAAGCCGAGGTAGGGAACAGCTTTTGCACAGGGAACTACACGTTAAGGCCTCGGCAATGAGAAATTCTCACGTTGATTCGCTTTGTGCCGCTCACAGAAATCACTCAGGGAGGTTCAACAGATCCTCAACTCCACAGAGGGCAACTTTCATCAGCTGGTGGCCCTGCTGAACTGCCGGGGTCTTAATAAGGTACAGCATCAAAATCAAACACTCGTTCCCAAAGCACTGTCATAAACTCTTCCAGTAATCTATTCTTTTTTTTTTTCTCCTTAAAGGACTACATTGACTCACTGAAAGGCCTGTGTTATGATGGGATGGAGGGCTTGCTCTACCTCTCCCTTTATTCTTTCCTCTCAGGCCTGGCCTTCACTGCCATCCTTTGCTCTCTGCCGGGAGCTTGGAGGAGCTTCCCCAGGTAAAAAAAAAGAAAAAAAAAAAAAAGACAACGTGCACGCAATCAAATGTCTCAGAAATCCGTTATTTCTTCTTTAATGGTTCAATAATGTGAAACGCAATAAAATGCAATCTGTTACTCTTTAACATTTACGACTGTTGACGGTGAGCATTCCTGCTTTAAAAGCACAAAGCCTGGCAGCGTACTTACAGTATATCTCGGGTAGAAATGGAAATTTTACTCCGCTGTTTCACAGTTCATGCCTCCAACAGAAGCTCGCTCTGATTATAAACGGCACAGATTTCTGTATATTATGCAATACTGCTCAACATTTAACGGGCAAAACACTTGAGTGCTCTTTAAAGAGAAGTTAGATTTCCTTTGCTTCAGCCTCCATTTGTGGAGACTTATAGGCTTGGCCGATGTGGCGACACAGTAGCTAAATATTCACCATGATGATAAAGAGGATTATTAAAGTTTCTTTATGAGGATACTGGAGGATTGTGCTGTGATTGTTGCACCACGATTTTTGTGAAATGGATACCTGCAAAAAGATAGTTTTTACCTTTTTTGTATATTGTCCAAAAAATAAGGAATATTTGTTGAACAGTGCCTTCTGCAGTACATATAAAATGTGTTAAAAGCAATAAAAGAAATACATTTTTGTTGTTGTAGTATAAATTCACCAACCTTTTTTCGTTTTTTTTTTTTATCTAACCAGTAATTTAAGAACATTTACTTGAGAAATCCCCCAAAGAATTGAAACCAAATGGGACCAATAACTGGCACTTGTGGGTTTTATAAAAACAATAATTGTTAACATGGTTCTCCCACCTAAACATTAAAGACGGGACTTTTCTGAATTAATTTTTTTTCAGTGTGAGATTATGCTACTTTACCAAACTTCCCAATGAATGCGACTGACACTGTAGTTACATAATCTACCAGCCATAACAACAGAGACAAAGTGGTTTCTGTTTCTTTTCTCTCATGATGCCCCGGTTTTTTTTGTTTTCTCTCCTTCTCTCATGGACGGCGACAGTGAATCAGAGGAGTACGACGACTCGGACAGCGAGAGTGAGGACCCCTTCACCTCCCATCAGGCACGTAGACAGGCATCCTCGGGGTCTCAGCGAGGGGCAATGGCCCCCTTCTATAATTACCCGGGGGCCGGGTGGACACCCCCCTTTTCTAGTGCGCCGCCCCTCCCGTGAGTAACTCAGACACTCAGACACACAGACAGACAGACAGACAGACAGACAGGAAGACAGACAGACAAAACACGCTGCAGGTTTCCAGACACACATCCTCCTTGTGATTCTGTTCCCACATCTGGACCATCAGGCACCTTTTACACCGCCGCCCCAATCTAAGATCAAGGTCCACCAGGAGCACTGCAGAGAAACACAACACAGAGGCCGAATGAGCACTGCTGAGAAGAGACTTTTGAGCTTCAGCAGATCCTAGCCCATCACTTCAGCACACAGTTCTATCATAGTGTTGGTAACCTATACTCATCTTTACTAAAAAAAAAAAGGCAGATTAGATACAAATAAGGCCAATAAAATAGAATTGTATCTAAAAGTTAATCCAGTAAATTAATTTAAAGGTAAAACTCTTCATAAATGTGTTACAACAAGGCTGATATAGTTCAAGCATTTGTTTTGATGATCGTGGCTTACCGCTGATGAAAACCCAATATTATAAAGAGCAAAAAATAAAGGAGCCTAAATACAGAAATGTTTTGTTCAGGCCTACACAGTCCTTGGGAAGACTGCTTTTCACCAGATGGCCAATAACATTCTTCAAAAGGAGGGTAATTCATAAATTGTTATGGCAAAAGATTTGTCAGAGTGCTGTATACAAATATAATAATGGAAAGTTGAGTGGAAGGACAACATTTTGTAGGAAACGGTGCAGCAAGGGGAAGCTGGGGCTTGAAGAGGACTAAAACATGGCTCTTTTTTTGTGTTAAGCCACTCCTGAAGCAGAGATAACGTCAAAACGTGTCTTGCCTGGGAGAAGGAGAAAAAGGACTCTCACCCAGCGTACCAAAGTCCTCTTTTCATATGAAAGTAAAGTTTGCAATTCATAAGGTTATCAAGGTCCCAGAATTTGAAGGAAGAGTGGAGAAGCACAGAATCCACGCTGCCCGTGAACCAGTGGAAAGTCATGTGACCTGCTGGTGTTGGTTCACTGAGTTTAATCAAGTCCTTAGTCAGCACAGCCGTCTACCAGGAAACTTCAGAACATTTCATGCTTTGCTCCTCCAGACGAGATTTACGCCACCCGCCCACACTGTGAACACCTGCTTTGATGACTACGGTGTTACTGTGCTTGACTGGCCGGCAAACTCTCTTTAACCTGAACCTCGCAGAGAATCTCAGAGGAATATTGTCACGAGGTTGATCAGATACCAGACCCAACAATGCTGACGACCTGAAGATTTCTACTAAAAGGAACCTGGGTTTCAATTACACCTGAGCAGAACCACAGGTGGACTGACTCCATGCCACGCCACATTGTTACAGTAATTCATAAAAAAAGGAGGCATTTTTTTTTTACCGTTCATGTATACTTTTCAGTAGGTCAACCTTTCAGCATTAAAATATATTTTAAATTAGCCTTATGTTACATTCTAATGTTTGAGTAGGTTTTTAAGTAGTTCTGGGGTTTTCATTACCCGTAAGCCAATATCTACAAAATAAATGGAAATAAACACCTGAAATACATAACTCTGTGTGGAATAAAGCTAAAAGGGTTTTACTTTATTTATTTATTCCATTACTGAAATAAATAAACTCTTCAATGATCTTGATTTATGGGGCATTGGGTAGTTTGAGTGCAATCTTCACACCCTCCTGTCTACACACATGCACATTCACACACACACACATATTCACAGAGCTGTCAGGCTGAGCACATGAACTGCAGACAGACACACAGACAGGTCAGTGTGAACTAGAGTGTAGGCAGAGAAACAGACACAGCTGCAGAGGTCTGTCTGTCTGTCTGTGTGTCTGTCTATCCGTCTGTCAGGTGTTTTCGGGACAGACGATGTAGTGGCGCTCGGGACATTTCACAGATCCGGTCGCACGCGGCCTCCTGTCTCCTGGACAGCAGTTCAGGTGCACTGCTGTGCCGGAGGGGGAGGGCGTCATTGGCGAGGCTGCGCTCGTAAAAATCTCCGGCGATGTGAGGCTCAGGTTGTCAATAGGTAAACCCCTCGCCCCCTATCCCCCCCCCCATCTTCCTGCATCATCGCTCTCATCTGTCTCCTTACCGTGGTGTCTGGATCTCTCAGGTTATCTCCCTGCGATCTGTCCTGCCTGCTGCTTCTCTCTCTCCAAGATTCCCCTTGCTTTCTGTTTAGTTTCTCTTCTTTTACGCCCCCCCTCCCTCCCCCCAACTTATTTCGTGCTACATTACTGTAGATTACTTTGATTAATCTAATTGATAATATTAGCACACCGATACAAATATACTGACATGGCTCAGGAAGAGAGCAAGCACCAAAACATAGTCCACTCCCCTTAAATTGAACCAGCTCTCTGGGTTTTGTCGTGCAAATAAAAGATTGTTGGAGGAACAGCGTTTCAGCTGGCATATTGATAATGCATTAGTTTTATTGATAATGCATTAGTCTTAAATGCATGCGTAGTGCAGATGTCTGATTGCATCAGTCAGGAGTGGACTGTGTGTCTGCAGCTGGCGCTCAGTGTTTCACATGAGGGCCGGTGGTGCTTCTAGTTAAACTAAGAGCTGTGCTTTTCTGCACTTTATTTTCTAATCTCTCTCTTCTTCTTTCCTTTTACCTGTCTTTGGGTCCCGTCACCCTGCGGCCCCCTCGTCCCCTCTGTCATTCTGATTGTGTCTCACCCTGGCTTCCCCCTCTCTCCCTGCTCCTTCTCTCCCTCCCTATTCTGTCCTTGTCTCTTTCTATCTCCATACAGGACTCCAAACGTTTCCTCCAATGGCAACCCTGGCTATGAGAGCCTACCCCTGACTGACAGGCAGTCCCCACCCCCCTCTGTGAGTTCCTCTGTGCCCATGACACCATCACGATCTGTTTCATTTTGTCATTGTTCGAACTCACGCCAGTGACAAACACACCGATCACACTTTTGCGGCCAGTTTCCGTTGTTTCTTTTTCAAGCTTTGACCATCTGATATTGATTTCCGTTGGTTTTGATTTCTTTTTGAAAAACTATAATATTGTCACCTTTCTGAAATAATGGCCAAAGTAATTTTCTTCGGCCTAAATAATCGTAATAACTCATTGCTGTTTTATCTTGTGTGTTTTCTTCTGAAAAATCTTAAAAAAATGACCTATGCCATTATTTCTAGGAAGGTGACGATATGAGATATTATATTAGATTAAAGCACTACAAATATTTTTCAACCTTTATGATGTGAGCAGTGATCCGTTATTTATATCTGAAGCAGAGACGTTACAATTTGACATTTTAGGATGCCTTTAGCATCTTTTATTAGGGATTAGCTCAATTAGCACTCCTAGCATTGCTTTAATCAATCTCTGCTCAAAATGGTGATCTGCACCGCCTAATCTACTTTCAGCAGTTATCATCAGTTATTGCAACCGTAAACTGCGGAAAATACGGCCAGATCGGCTCTTTCTGCTCCTGTCATGATGAGCTGCAGTGCGTTAAGAGGCAGAGGGATATTTCGGCATCACTTAGTTTAGACCCCAAACAATCAACTTCACTTTCAGGAACA
The DNA here is from genome assembly GCF_011125445.2 of Fundulus heteroclitus. Classification (NCBI taxonomy): domain Eukaryota; kingdom Metazoa; phylum Chordata; class Actinopteri; order Cyprinodontiformes; family Fundulidae; genus Fundulus; species Fundulus heteroclitus. The sequence goes on from NC_046363.1 coordinate 27,158,970, forward strand.
AGCCCAAAAAAAACCTGCAACCCAAAGTCTATTTCTATAGAAAAGGTTGACCTTTAACTACACTATTATTTTCAAAAGGCTGCCAACATTTCCAAACCCAGGATGTTCCATCACTAACAGAGGTTGGAAGCTTAAAATGATTAAATAGACTAACATTGCTGTAATCCATTCAGCCTTCCTGTTATCTGCTCAAAGTCTTGCTCTCACAACCCTTTTTTTGCTCAGTAATCACTGTAAATTGAGTATTGTTGTCAGCATGCTCTGTCAGCGTTTAAAAATAGTGCGTTCAGTGATTAGAAAAGATCAGTTTTTAAGAGCCAGACTTTCTGACAACAGGTCAGGACCAATAATGCTGAAAATCAGACCAATCCTGTCTCCAGATGATTTCTTACTGTTACAATAACACAGTCTAACTTCAAAATACCAGTGGTCTTGGATATTCACAGTGCCTACAATCACAATACACACACAAAAAAAATTCTATTTAAATGTTTTTTTTATCAAGATGGGTTAATTATATTTCAAGATCCTTGCCTGTCCATTTTAGTTAAAACTGTTGTTTCATTATGCCTTTGTGGTCAGAGAATGAAGCTAAATGTCAATGAAATATTGAGCCTTAATTACTTGAACTTTTATTTTTGATGGGGAAATTATACTACAATAAAAACATCAATTCATTGTGAAGAATAATTGGCAGGTCAAGTTTACCTTTATTTTGTACTCTGAAATACAGGTTAAAATATATACGGTTGTATTCAATAAATTAGAATATTATTTTAAAGTTCATTTATTTCAGTTACTCAATTCACTACGGGAAACACACACACATACATACATACATACATACATACATACATACATACATACATACATACATACATACATACACACATACATACATATAAATATGGACTGATGATGTTTTAAAGCCTTTATTTTTGTTAATTATATGTTCTTTCCAAATCCACCTGATGAAAACACACTGTTTAAGATTTGTATTTTGCATCAGACTAATAAAAAAGCTATATTTTTCATTCAGAATTGGGGGCTTAATGAAAAGTTTATTTCATACTGATTTAAAGGTCTTTTTCATAAGGTACTTTTAATCTGACAAACAAGCATCTTACAAATTAATATTCTAATTTATCGAATATGACTGTATACACCCCCACTTATATTTGATCATTAGTCCCTTTGCTAGTTTGACCCTGAGTTTCCAATTTTTATAACTTAACTGTTAAACTGAGGAGGTATTATACTCTACTCCTGTAGAGTATATAATAAATTCAAACTTGGGCAACCAATTTTTGTTTACAGATCTTGGGGATCATAAATGCTAAACCGACAAAGATTATGCTTGCTGGTGCAGCAGTGCAAGTGACATCAGATCCATGTTTCAGAGCAAGATATCTCTTTGAATAGTTTTAATGTTTTGGCATTAAAATCCATTTAACTAGCCATTGTGCTAGTTGTTATATGTAAAACTAGTAAAGTACCTTACTGATCTTTTAAGTTTATTTAAAGATCTTTTTATATGTATTGCCTGTTTTGATGGTTACCAAACTTACCACTGCAACCTTTGTAATGATTATCTTCATATGTCTGAGTAATTAATATTTTCCTTCTTATTTCTTTCATCTCTACGACATCTACGGACCATGTTGACCCCCCCTTTGGTGGAAGTGCAGTACTCTCCGAGCATGCTGACTGGTTACGGGGGAAATCAATCACACCCCAACCCCTCCCATTCGAGGAACTTGTATTCACGTTAATTCTTTTTTTTTTTTTTTTTTTTTTTTTGCTAGAAAATGTATAGAGAAAAAAAATGTTTAGTTTTCATATGAATGGACACTTTAATGAAATGAAAAAGAAACTAATCTAAATAAAGTGAATGCTAGATATGAATCAGTACCACTGAAAAATATTATCAAAAGCACTTAAAAGGAAGGGACCGCGGATGTAACCAGCTGCGACGCTGCTGGCTGTTGGTGTGAAGCTATGAATCGACTTCTTGTGGTCTAACTTCTTTCCCCCCCTTGTTTGTAGAAATCTTGTGTAAACTGTGAACAGTGACGAGGCCAGTCTGAACGGTATTGATGCTACAAGCATTGTAGTTTTATATTCTTACATGTATCTGTACCACCTGTTGAGTTTTATGTTTTTATATGAATATTGTGTAGGAAAAAACAAAAAACAAACAAAACAAAAACAAACCACTGGCTCGTAGCAACTCTTTTTTTTTCTTCTTCTGTGAATGGTTATGCAGTTCCTTCACTTGGTATATTTTTTTTAATTATTACTTTTTATAGGTGGCAATTCTGTATTTTCCTTGTACTACTTAATGACGCTACTCTGTATATTTCACTGTCGACTGTATCTCAGTATTCATGAAAAAAAAAAAAAAAAAAAAAAAAGAGTAAAAACTCTACCTTGTTCGATGGAGAACTACAACTGCCACTCGAGTCCTGGGAGTTGAAGAACTACAAATCCCACACAAATGACAGCAGGTACATAGCAATATGACCTTTGCTACTGGTGCTGCAGTAGCTCTACCGTAACAAGCAATAATAACCATGTATGGCATCGGATTTCTGGGATCCCTCCAAGATGGCTTGTGTATATATGGTGCGCTTTGAGATTTCATTGAGTCCCCCTTACCTGCCAACTGACCCTGTTAATTGAGTTTGTATGGTTATCAATGCTCCTTTTGAATGGCATCCTTTTACACTCGAGAGTCTAATATAAATAAAAATAACTTCGATAACCTGTAAACAGTCTTTGCTTTTGTTTTTTTTTGTGGTAAATGACAAAACAGAGCTTTCTTCACAATAAATTAAAACAAGAGGTCCATGTTTATTATTATTATTATTATTATTATTATTATTATTATTATAAATAAGCATCAACAGGAACACAGAGGTTCAGGATTAGTCACTAGTGTCCATCAGAGACGGCGCTCCTACCTGTTTGGATATGCATAGTTCAAGAGGCAAGACAAAATAATACAAAAATAAATACAGCATACAATCACAGAACACCTTTTTTGTTTTTTTGCATGTGTTAAGGATAGCTGAAAGTGACCTGAATTTATTTGGTAATTTATCAAAATGAACCAAAAAAAAAAAAAAAATAGCCCTCCTTTGTTGCTGTCCGTTTCACTGCAGGTAAGATTTAACTAGATTATAACACTTTAGTAAAAATAAAAAGTAAAATAAAATAAAGAGGTAACATGTTCATTTTGATGAGGACTCACTTGCGAACTGTGAACCAGGCTTAAAACTCCTGAGAGTTTTAATTTGTTCAAGATCGAAGACACCCATCCTGCAAAGGTTTCTTTTGAGGCATTTGGCAACAATGTGAAAGATTTTTAAGAGAAGAAATTGGGAGCACAAAATGTGATTTTTTTTTTTTTTTTTCTGTTGCATTTCTCTAACCTATGAGGGGTCAAAATTATTTCTACCGGCTCAAAATAAACATAAAACTCCACAAACATTTGGATAAATGTCTCCTTGTAATTTGCACGTATAACACAGGTTCCTTTTTTTTTTTTGTTGCCATCAAAAACGTTCTGTCATAGGTTTGCTTGGATATTTGAACAGTTTTTTTGGGGGGGCAGAGTTCATAGCGTAAATTTTGATTTTTTTTTTTTTTTTTTTTGCTGCATTAGATGCAACTTTTAGCTTAAAGTCAGAGCTTTGTGGGAAAGCATTTTGTTAGGCTTAAAAAACTGTTTTGATGCATGTTTTGGATCATTGTACAGGTTTCAACCTTCTGACTCATTTCGATGTAAGGAAATGAGTTCAGATGTCCAGGAATAACCCGGGAACCAGCGAAGCTCAAGGAACCTGTAACCCCAGTGAAGGATGAAGCCCAAGAAAAGAAGGACCTGCTGCAAATTTCACACCTTCAAGCTTCAATCAAATTTGCATCTGCCAACATAGACACACCAAAGGCCTTCTGGAGATAAAAACAACCAATGTTCAGGTAAAATACAACAGGACTACCTCTAAAAGCTTTAGCTGGACGGCAGAAATTTGAGTGTTCTCTAAGGTGACACTAATCGAAACCATATCAAACTAGTTTTTGGAACGTTAAGATTTAGTTCCTGGTTTTAGTCCTATTCAAAATTCATAGTCTGCGTTTAAAAGGCAGGTCTGTGTCAAAAAATTTAGATTTTTTTTCAATGAACTTTATCAATTCTGTCTAAAGCAATGGTCAAATATCGAACCCAAATGGTTCCTAAAATTTCATTGAAGCTACTAAATATGAGGGATTTCTGTGCAACCTGCTAAGGGACATGTATCCTAATAGTGGAGTATAAGTATCTGTTTCAGCATGTAGGTATATTCTTGACCCTTTACGATGATCGAAAATCATCCATTAAAAATTAATGAACAGATTGCTTTTTCTGTCCAAGAGTATAGCAAAGGAGACCTAAAACTACAAAGAAAAACTTCAATAAAAACATTCCAAAATGTAATCATTTCCATAAAAACTGTTTAACTTCCTGATCCCACATCAAACAACATCACCAAGAACTAATTTAATGCTTTAGTCAGCTGTTCTTCCTGATAATAATCTAGATATTTTCGTAAGTATGTTTGTCAGGGAGAGCCGGAGGCAGGAGAAAAAAACAACAACAATCTTTCATTTAGTAGAAAGTGTTGCTTTTTTTCCCCCCTTCGTTTTCCACTGAAATCAATAGGCCATTCCCAATTATCTGTGGTGATTTCATCCAAAATTAACTCACCCCGGGATGCCTGCAGCTTAGGTTAGCAGAGGAGACATGATCCATGACGTTGTGAACTCACAGATTGCAGAGTCATTCACTTTTCTGATTTAAAGCCACAGATCCTGCTTCATAGTTCAGCCATCCTGCTATAAGTGCCTGTATGAGCACAGTCAAACACATTTACACCTCACAAATCTCACTCTGCAGTGCATAGGCGGTTAACGGGAAAGAGGGAAAAAAAAAAAAAAAAAAAAAAAAAAGACAGCTGGTCGAGCCCGACATGGCCAAAAACAACCCGAATCTGAGACGATGTCAGAGAAAACCCCCTCAGCACAGGTTTATCTTCATGTTTCAGTGATTAAGCTACCATTAACACAACTGTTCAATCATTAAACACAACCTGCAAGCAAAACCGCCATCGGTTCAGTCAGTTCTCAGTAAGTGTCATCGAATGTGTTCCCATTTGTCTCAAACTCGCACCACTTCAGCTCCTTCCTTGTTTTCAGGACCAAAGTACCGAGAGAAAAGCCCGGGTCATACCAGAGTGAAAGCTTTAGCAGCTTTTACAATCAGAAACGTCTTCATTTCAGGAGTAAACTTCACCTTCTGCTTCTCTTTGGGTTTTCTTGTATGTGTCCATGTGGCTGTCAAGTGTATTTTACTGCATTCCCTGAAGACATGTTTCTAATGAAGTGTTTGGAGAAAAAAAATAAAATAAAAAAAGACAGTCTGTAATTTTCCCCGAGGAGTTTTGTTTTTTCCAACACGAAGCGGATCACTTGTTCGGGCTGTCGGGGTTTAACCACGAGCCGTCCTCCTCCACCTCCCGTCGCACCACCAGGAGCATCTCTGCCACGTCCTGAGAAAGCTGCTCGCTGAGAAATGTGCTGCGAGAAAGCAAGACAGGAAAATATTACAGGAAGAGCGCAGAGTCCAGGAGCAAAACAAAGGAGTGAAGCAACCCACATGTGACCGCTCGCATGGGAATGACTCAGTCGCTGACACGGCGCTCGAGCCGGGCACAGGAGCCAAGATTTGATCTAATCCAGAGCGGCCTGCGTTCCTACCGTAGCTCTGCTTCTCCCCCGATGCACGAGGGACTCTTCAGTTTGGAGTCCAGGTTGTAGTACTGCCCGTTCACTTGGCGGACCGCAAGCCAGTGCCGCCGCCGGAGCGGGAGGGACACGATGCCCAAAGAGACCCGGGAGGGAACGTTGAGGATAAAACCCTGGACTTTTGGCACGCAGAGACTCTGGACCGTCCTGCAGGTTTAAAGCAGGCAAAAAAGACAGCGATGAATAAAAATATCTAGAAGATTTTCTAATGTTTCATAACCTCAATGCGAGCTTCTATGGCGACACTATAAATCTCTCGGGTTTGAAGTTCACAGTGATCTACGGTGCTTTACCAAGTTTTCATATCTCCTGAACTTTTTCAGATTTTTTTCACATTGCAGCCACAGACTTTTTGTGTTTTATTGGGCTTTTATGTGATGGACCAACATGAAGCAGTGTATAACTGTGTTTCAGAAGAAAACTAATACACGGCTGGTTTTCAACAATGTTTTTTTACAGCTGCAAATCTGAAAAGTGCGGCGTGCATGTGTGTTCAGCCCTGCTTTATTCTGGTGCAGCCATACTACTATAACCAGCTGGCTTCACAAGTCAGGTCAGCTGATTAGCAAATAGCAGGGGTGTAACGGTACACAAAAATCACGGTTCGCAACGATCTTGGTACATTTTAATCAAGAAAAACACATTACATTTGGATTCTTTTTTACTTTGGCCAGCAGTAAAATAATCTGTTACAGTTTCTGAAGTTAATTTGATTTTTATTGAAACCTAATAAAGTGGAAAGTACAGACCTGACTGGAAATTTTCCAACACTGCAAAAAGGGAACTAAAAGTAAATAAATTTTTCTTGAAATTAGTATTTTTATTTTATTTGAGCAGGTAAATAAGAATATTTGCCAATAGAATAGGATTTTCTCACTAAAATAAGAACAGTTCATCTCCATCATCTTATTTCAAGTGCAGTATATATAATCATCTTATGTTAAGGGTCAAGATATTCATTCCATTGGCAGATAATCTTCTCTACCTGCTCAAATCAAGGAAAAATACACTAATTTCAAGAACATTTTATTTACTTTTAGTTTTCTGTTTGCAGTGAATGAATAAAGATTTGTTTGCAGGCAGAGCCAATGCCTGAATAGATAAGATTATGTCATCACTAGAAAATAACCAATATTGACATTTAGAATTTTTTGAAGAAGCCTGTGTATATATTTACTAGTAGTAAAATAATAAAAATGTTTAAATCCCTTTGGAGTTGTCCCATCGAACAGATTAGATCAAAGCATATTCATCTGTTAGAACGGCCCAGTCAAAGTCCAGACCTAAATCTAATTGAGAATATGTGGCAAGTCAGATGTGTAAAGCAGGTAGAAACAAACCCCAAAACTATGCAATGGGTGTTTGTATAACTTGTAGATGTGCAAAACCATGTGTCCGACATAATATGAAAATGTTTAATGGGCCATCAAAACTATTGCAAGACACTAAAATATAGGGATGCAACAAGACATTTTAACACCGCTTTACCACTCACCTGCGTTTGTCCCACCACACTGCAGCCAGGTCTCTGCTCTGTAATGCTGCCATGATCACGTTAACGTCGTAGTTTCCTGTGCCCAATACTGACCGGTGGGGGTTTACCACGCACTGCGGAGCCAACCTGTGAAAGAGGGGAAGTTATACTTAATAAATAATAAACGATTTATTAAACACTGCTTAGTTTTTAATCTTTGAAACGTGTTTTTATTCATCTCTGACTCTTCGGTAAACAAGCACCAGTTCTTTGTCAAAAACCCCAGCGAGACGGTGACTCATTCTGCGTCATGTTGGTTCAGGCTAAAGGTTGACAATGTGAGCAGTGGTCTCTCCAAACACAATGGCTGTATTTGTGCAAAGCAGCATCACTGTTGTTTTCCCTGAAGGTTTCCCCTACATTTCTTAACAGCGACTTTGTCTAAAATGTAGCAAATCCATTTTAGCAAACATCATTGTGTGTCTTGTATATAAAAAGGGCTTTGTCCTCTTTGCAGAGAAGGTGGACTGGTATTTTTTTTTTACTATTCTGAGAGCTGTAAGGGCTGCTGTCCAGGGGTAGAGCCTTTAACATCAAACTGTGGATAAGCAGGGAGACACAATGACCTGGGCCTGTACTAGGGTTACAGTGGGTAAAACGGTTTTAATTGTCTGCCTCTTTAATCATGAAAACCCACCATCATTTTGTATCCACAAATGCAGACTCAAGAATTGAAATCCCAAATCAGAGTGCTGTGAAAAAGTATTTGCCACGGATCAGATTTCTACTATTTTGCTTTTTAACGGCACACTTAAACGTTTTAGATCACCAACCAAGATAACCAGAGTAAATGAGAAACAATCAACCTTATCCAATGCAAAAAGAAATGCCGCACAATATAACCAAATAACCTGTTGTGCCACTCTTGGTGGCAAAAACTGTCATCTAGAGCTTGGGATATCTGGCAACCAGTCTTTTACATTAATGTGGATGCACTGTGGTCCGATCTTCTATACAGAATTGTTTTAAATCAGGCACATTGGAAGGCATTAACGGTCCTAATTTGTGGAATAATTTGACAATCCTTAAGCATTTCAGATTTCTACAACTCGTCCAACTTTGCTATGAAAATAAACTTGAACACATTTCAACTTAATTTGTTATTTTCTAATGTTTTTCTACTCTTTATATCCAGAGGTGGGTAGATTAGCCAAAAACTGTACTCAAGTAAGAGTAACACTACTTAAACATGTTTTTACTCAAGTAAAAGTAAAAAGTAGTCAGCCAAGAAATTACTCAAGTAAGAAAGAAAGTATTCAGTAAGAAGGCCACTGAAGTACCAAGGAGCTAATCATAACAGCTGATGATTTAATTTTTTTTTAAATATGCAATTGGAAAGACAAAAATATAAGGTAATGTGCAAAAATTTAACAATTATACAGAGAATAACATAATTCCAAAATAGTTAGGCAGAAGAAACACTTTTCAAAATGTTTTTTTTCCTCCCAACATTAAAATTGAAAGCATACAACTTGTTAGAACAGTGTAAAATATTTCCATTAAGAATATCTCACTTTTTACTGCATTTATTTGCCATCCCATTGGCTCAGTGAGCTCAGCAGATAGAAAACAACATTAAAGTAAGTCTCACTTCAACATAAACTCTAGGTTTTCTGGTTAAAACACGTTTTGACGTGAACTGTAGGAGTCCGTGTGTCAGTGTGAGGTGGCTGTGTTTGTCCATGTTACCGTTTACAGATGTCGTCGGCTGTCTCCTTGGTGAACACCCGCTCCTGGAGCACGTTGTTGAGCGCATGTATGGCGCACAGCTCCAAGCGCTGCTTCTCGTGAAACACCTCCCCGTCATTCATCCTAAAACTTTAAACACAGACGAGAGGGGAAAAAAAAGGGCAACGTCGTCAAAAAGAGTTGCGCGTTACATCTCCTCTCATGCTAGTTAGCATCTGCTCACCTTTAGGCTAACTGTGACAGCCTGCTGCCGATTCGGCTCTTTTTTTCTTTTTTTTTCTTTGCTGCCCACCGCCAGAAGAAAACAGCAGCGGAGAGAAATGTAATGATCAAACAAAAGCCAAACGAAGCGCACCGACCTGCTGATGAAGCGAATCCCTTAAATGATGCTGGAGTCTGAAACCGGAAGTAGTGTTGTATTTGTTGTTGTTGTTGTTGTGACGGTCCAGCTGTTGTTGAGAAGCTGTCACACCCCCGTACAGAGCGGGGAAATAAACTCCCTCTGTGTCGACTGATCGGTTTAACCCTCTGTTGTAAATAACAAAAAGACAAAACTGAAAACACTCCCAGAAGCCAATTTAGGACCGCATACGTAGAGCTCAAACAGCTTCCAGCGACTCCTAAATCTGGGATACTGTGCTGTAGCGCCCCCTGGTGGTGAGTCTTGTTAATGAAAGGTTGTGACTGGAAAACAACACAGGTTTGAGGAAATGCCACATTTTGTTATCGTTATTAATGTTTTATCTTTGCAGTTGTCTGTAACTTTGCTGTCTGATACACTTAAAATGCTATTCTATTATATACTATGCTATTTTCTTCTTCTTTTGGGGCTAATTATTATATAATTGAATGAATTACAGTAATTATTTTTATTTAGTGTCATGCACACATCTGCCCAATCCACATGGGTTTATAAGACACTGACACAAAAAGGAAGATGACCATATGTTCGACACCATCTCCATTATAACAGTATTTTTTTTTTTTTTTACAATATAATGGCGTACGTAGGTTTCATTCTCATTTTCCATGCTTGCTCCACATAGCATGCCACACAAAATATTTAATTCTCAAATAACCAGCCCAACATTTCACCTTTAGTCAACTACTATTATTAATTATATACATGGTTAGGCACTAGGGCTGGACGACATAGAAGAAAAGCATATAGATAAAATAGAAACCATGTTGATCGATAATTGACAAAAACTTCTAAACATATATTGTAAGTGCAGCGCTGGACATTTTATGCTGTTGCTTAATGACCTGTTTTTAGGTAAAGAACACACAAAGACTGAATTCAAACTCATCCCTTTATTCAACCAACTTTTTACAAAAACTGCAAGTTTAAAAGAAAAAAAAAGAAAGCCTGCTCTCTGAACTCTATAAAGGGGCGGAGCTTAGTAACGGAGCGTTCCTGGGTCTGCGTTTGTGATTGGTTGGGAGGATGTAGTGAGTATTAACCTACATGATAGGCTAGAATGTAAAAGGAAGGGAAACATTTTTTCTATTGAACTTTTTGACCCTTTTTTTCTATCGCACCACACGTCTATCGAGCAATATATATTGCTAATGGATATTTGTCCGGCCCTATGGGGCACTCAACAAAGTATGAGTTTTTGTGAGATTGTGTGAGAGCATAGGCCTACAGACAAGTAGTGTTTTTTTTATCCCATAAATGTTTTTTTTTTTTTAACATGACTGGAATCCAGTCACCTGTGCTATGTTCAACTGTTGGCATAGGATTTGGAATGGAAAACACTTTTTTATATGAATCTCTGACAGTTGACAGTGGAAATTGATACAGAAGCCGAGCAACAAAGTCCCGGGTGTTGTCTGTGGACCTCACAGACCAGATTGTGTGAAAGCACAAATCAGGTGAAAGACACAGACAATTCCTGATGTTGCTGTTTTTTTCACTTTTAGGATTAATTACTAAAAAATATATATATTTTAAAACGTTGTTATTATAAGGTGTTATGTGTAGAATTTTGATGAAAAAAAAATCTAATTTAGAGTAAGAGTGCAACATAAATGTGGGAAAAGTAAAGTATTGTAAATACTTTTCTGATAGAAATACACACCCCAAAAACAAACAAAAGTGGTAAAATAGTAGAATTTAAATGCAATGTACTTTCCTTTTATGATGGCCGTTTGGCGGTGTTTCGCTTTTTCATGGCAGTAAGACTTGCTGCAGAACTGTTGGATACGATTATGAAACACTAGACCCTTTGGTACAGGTGTGGAAATGGACCTCTGCTCCTTTTAATGAGTGCAAAGACACCCAGACTGAGAGGGATGTAAGATTATAAAAACCAACCCAGAGCAATTTCTGCCTCATTTCTATTATTATCTCACTCTTGTGCTCCAAAGTTTTGCACAATTCCTCATTCTGTCATATTGCACTACCAAAAAGTAGTAGTAGTAAATCTATCTATCTATCTATCTATCTATCTATCTATCTATCTATCTATCTATCTATCTATCTATCTATCTATCTATCTATCTATCTATCTATCTATCTATCTATCTATCTATCTATCTATCTATCTATCTATCTATCTATCTATCTATCTATCTATCTAATAAATAGATAACCCAGCATGGGACACTGTTTGTGTCAATCAGCTTGTAAAGTTAAATAGTGAAAAATTCAGTTAAAGCAGTGAAAACCACCCCACATGTTTTACATATGTACATTCAAATAAAGAAAAACAGTCAAACCAATAATCTTTATGAGTCATAGCTCTATTTGCTTCACTTAGTTTAGCGATACCATTTGAACAGCACCATCAGCACTGGTGCTCCCCAGGGGTGTGTTTTCTCCTCACTTCTCTCTGTACACAAATCACTACATCTCAGCGGACCCGTCTTGCAGTTTGCAGATGACACCATCATTGGTCTTATGCAGGATGGTGACGAGTCAGCTTAAAGAAAGGAGGTGGATCAGCTGGTCCACTGGTGCACGAAGAACGACCTGTAGCTCAACACACTCACGACAGTGGGGACTATGGTGGACTTCTGGAGAATATGCCCCATACTGCCTTTCCTCATCTTTCTTAACAACACTGTGTCTGTTGTGGATCACTTCTGGATCTCAAGGACCACATAGTGTCTGCCAGGCCTTTTTCGAAACAGTGTCTATGAGCAAGGCCCAGCTCGGGTCCCAAGACATATGCTTCGTGCTAAAGTTCAAGAAGTACAACCTTCCACAGGAGCAGCTTGTCATTTTCTACGCTGCCATTATTAAGTCTGTCCATCACTGTTTGGTTTGGCTCACCCCAAAATAGTACAGGTCCAAATTCTGCGATCAGCTCTGCAAACCCCGCACACACTCAACACAATTTCCTAGTTTGGAAAAATTGGCTAGGATGAGTTTTTCGAAGATTTTTTCCCCCCCACTATTTTTCCAGATTCCAACATCTGATGCAAATATGACACAGCATTAGAAAGTAAAAACCCTGCCTATAATTTTCCTTCATCCTGTTCAGTCTCTGCTTATGATGTGGAGCTGGAAATGCTGGAACTAATCTCTGTAGAGACTTTTTACTTACTAAACCTGGATTACCCACCTCTGTAAACGGGTCTCAGATTTGTAGGAGCTATTAAGATGTAATGTGCTGCCAACTGATGACAAAATATCTACATGTGAAAGTAACTCGTTTTTAACTATCTTGAAACACCACATATTTAACAGAAACATATTTTTTGCCTGTTTAAGGGCATAATAAAAATACTGATGGTTGGCTTTAAAACCATTGTGCTTGTATAAATGATGTGTGTCTCCTTGGCGTTATTTTAAAAGTGCTGGAGACTCCTTTTAAGATTCGCCGTACGCCGTTAAAATATGCTGGCGTTTAAATGATGCTGACCCAATATTGATCGGGTTTGTAAGTTTTTTCAAAATAACCAATGGCTGGGGAGTATCACTCTTGATTCTAACATCGTGAGGCTGATAGGGCCGTTCGCGATGACGAAACCAAAATATTGCACAATGATTGGCTAAACGTTTTTGACGTACATCTAACCAAGCTTCTCATTGGTCAGCGGCAGTAGGTTAAACCGTAGAACGTATTTTTGTTCCTGTGTCAACGTATCGAAAAGAAAAAAAAGCAATAATCTCCGAGACCGGCCTAACTTTTCATCGAAGATAGTTTTCCTTTAAAAATAATTGTATAAAAGGTTCTTTATATCTGACACAAGCCATACATTCGTCGTCCTTCTCGAAGATGGTAAGATTGATGACCGAGTCTGCTGCTAACAGCTAGCTGCTAGCTTGATCCGACATTTACTCATCGGAAGGTTTTTCTAAATATTTCATTTGTTCTGTTAAAACTTGTGCATTATTAATAAGATAACTCGTTAATAAAGCTAATTAAATAAGGGTTTTTCTAACAGGAATAGTAGTTTTCTGGTTGTTCGATACTGTCCTAAGCTAGGTTTGAAATGCTAACCGTTACCTATAATTAACTTTGTGAGATGCTTATTAAGATCTTGTAGACACCTTAATGTTAAAGATGGATTATAATGTGTAATTTCGTAACAAGTAAGCGTCAGATACGCAGATAAACCTTTCTTTTACTTCTATGAGAATACTTTGGCGTAACCTCCGTCTGTAGCCAAACTAAATGAACTAAATAGTACTTGAGGAAAAAATACTGTAATGAAATGCTGGTTTTTTATATATATATATATATATATATATATATATATATATATATATATATATATATATATATATATATATATATGATCGATTTGGACTTCACGTGTCTCTTTCAAGCGTTTAAACTGTCGATGGAAATAATCATTAATTGGGAAAAACCATAGGACAAAATGTGCAGCTTCAAGAATAACTTCTGTGTAAAGAGCATAGATGTTGTGTTTTTGTTTTTTTTTTAGCATCAAGTGTTGCCGTGCGTTCAAAATTTGCCAGCTTTAAAGAGCAAACTGTTGGATCTTCCATGTCCATCCAGAGCCAGCTTACGCTTATGGCTACATAAGATTGTCTTAATGTGTTTATGAGACATTTATCTGCACTTGCACAATCGACGAGCAATCAGAATCACAATTTTTATTTTTTTGGCGGTCCTTCATTAAATGCATCGTTGAATTCCTGTCGTTTTTCACGTACAACTGCACCAGCATTTAGTTTCTGTTTATTTCAAACTACCACCTTGGAATTAGCATGTTTTCTCCGTGTTAGAGTTGTGGTCATATTTCTGGTCTTTAACCAGTCAGTCACAGCTATGCGCTGGTGATGGGCAATATATAGTAAAAAGTTTATGTTGATGTATTTATTTCAAAAACAATATAAATCATTACACTTCAGCAGTTGGCTATAATAATAATGTTGTTGTTGTTGTTGTTAATAATAATAATAATAATAATAATAATAATGTCTTTCACTGCACCAGTCTAAAGTCTCCAACACAAATATCTCTCTAACAATGAAACTTGGCTAATATCAAATGTGCTACTAAACCACACTAAAAAATATTTGATTGCCAAACTGTGCTTGTAGGGACGTTTATCGTTCCCCAGTTTATTCTAAACATTATATTTCCCCTCTTTAATGTCTGCCCAGTTAGGTTATAAGTTCTTTAGAGATTTTCAAAATGAATTTACTTGCTTAATAATGGACACAACTTCTGGTGTGCTAAAGGCTTTATATTCCCTTTCTCTTCAGAACTCTAATGTAGAGAATTTGCCCCCTCACGTTCTGCGCCTGGTCTACAAAGAGGTTTCAGCTTTGGCTGCAGACCCCCCCGAGGGCATCAAGATCTATCCCAGTGAGGAGGACATAACTGAGCTTCACACGTCTATCGAAGGACCAGGTAAAGTTTGGAGCGTAACAGCAGGCCACGCTAGTGGTCGTTTTTACACAAGACTCTCTGCAGTAATCTTATTGTAGTATTATGAACTGCATATTTGTATTTATTTGTTTAATCCTTGGGAATTTATGTAGCACTTCCCTCTTTTTACATAGCCATATTTTTTTTTCTGCATCGTACATGCACCAGTTTAGTTAAAGGGTAACTCATCCCCAAATCAACTTTTTTTTTTTTTGGCAGTAAATTGTTAACATGGTTGTTTTATAGTACTGTCTACATATCCTGGTCATTATTTATTTTTATTTTTTTTAAATTTGTGCATATTTGTTGAAATCCTGCTTCTGTTTCTGATATTGTCAGTGTGGCGCCCTCCCTGGGTTAAGCGGTGGTCTTGCATTGAATTTAGAATTAACTTTGCTTTCTGTTGACGTGATGTAATTCTGATATAGTGACGCCGGGAACTCTGCCGCTGTGGGGTGTAAAAGCAGCTCCGTTAAAAAAAAACACAGCTCCATTCTGTGCCTCCATAGCGAGCACTGTTTCACTTTTCAAACCTTCTAGCGACTTTTTTTTTTCTTCAAAAAAGCGCATGGAAACAAATCTACCAACTTCTTATGTGTTATTGACGAAGTTTAGTGAAGGCACCCATTGCTGAGTCAGCGCCTTGAGCCAGCAGCAGACCGCACCCTGACGTAACCACCAGCGTACCTCTGCTCACTCTCCATGATTCAATATGGCAAATCAAGCTAGCGGCTGCTTCCCCCATGCCCGCCCACTTTGATGGAGATTTTTAAAATTTTGTATGAGGGCGGAAATATGCTTTTACATGGGGGTGAGTTGCATTTTAATGACTCAGAAAAAATGTATTTAAGTGCAAATTAGACATATAAGTAGTAACTTTCAAGTTGTTTTAATTATGAGCAGTAAATTGCAAAAACTTTGAATTTTCTTCTGTAAGCGTGGCGAAACAAAAACGACTGTGCTTTGCAGAGTTCATGTCCCTTCAAATGGTTCAAAGCTGGTGACCTTACAACCAAGACATCCAATGTATAAAATTTAAAATCCACCACAAGGTATTCTGTCACCAAATTTAATCTCAGGATACATTCATGTCTTGGGCAGAGGCTTCAGAATTGTGTTGGGGAACATTTGTGAACAAAAGCACCAGGAAGACAGACAGACTCCGATGCAACGTACTGAAAACTTGTTGCTATCCCGTCGTGTCAGAGAAAGGAGACGGAAACACAAGGGGGAAATAAGCAAGCAAGTCTGCGCAAATTATCACGCTCATTTTAATTAATCATGTGATCAAAATTTATCGTGCGATTAATTGGTTTATTGACTATCGTGACAGGCCTAGCTTTAAGCCCCATTTACACTGCCCTTGTTAAACCAATCCGTGCCGAGCTCGGACCGAGCTTGGATCAGTTAAACATGCTGACCTTGGTTCTTACGACCGTTTACACATCACGCTAGCACGGTTCCTCTCCTAGTGACGATCTACGATACTACTGCTCTCTAGGATTGAAGGAGGGACTCAAGCAAATAAAAATGGCAGCACCCGTAACATTCAGGAAGTTATGCTTGGTTAATATTGTGATATTTTGTTGTTTGTGGAGAGTCAGGCGAAGAAGGCAACCTTTGGTAAATTTACTTTACGGAGTCGGCTTTTGGTAAGTGGATAAGACAAACCAAGGTCTAATCAGGATTTACAGACGCAGGAAACAACGACAGATGTCGAGGTTCATCACACTGCTAAGCAGAATCATCACTGGAAACCGTGTGGCACGGTAGGGAAGCTAGTATTTTTATGAATGTCTGAAACTGCAAAATTAGTCAGCTGACTGTGAGGAGATGACGCGGTCTGCCCATGCGCTCTTTATTTGAGAACCGAGCCAGGGAAAAACCAGGCCGAGCCCACCCATGGAACTGGTCGGCATTTAGCGAGGTTCGGTTGTGTCTGGCACGGTTCAGTTCAGTTTGCGATCCATTTACACTCAATAGTTATCTCAGTTACCGAGCTCGGACAGTTCTCAGCACGGTTAAAAAAGGGGTAGTGTAAACGGGGCAATAGTTGGTGATCCTGTTCAGAAACATGTTTTGCTATGCTGGCTGAAATCGTCCTTTCAACCTGAAAGTAGTTAATACATTATGTAGTCATAAAAAGGAGGTTAAAAAAAATCAATCTCTGTGGGAGCTGCAGGATTGTAAAAACTCTAACAAATCCCAGGGAAGGGATTTGGAAGGGAAGAGCAACGTAAGACGGTCTTACGCATGCAGTTATTCAAAAAGGGACACGGGGAAACTTGACAGACTCTACCTTTAACTGCTCGGCCAGGCAAGTAGAACATTATTCAGAGACGCAGCCAAGAGGCCACTGGTGCCTCTGGAGGAGCTGCTGAGATCCACAGCTCTAGTGGGGGGTGGCAATCTAACAATATAACGTTGAGATGTGCATTTTCCAAAACGTATTTGGGGGGGAAACGAGTCCTGTTTTCAGTTTGCCACAAGCTTTGAAGAGGACACCACAAACATCTGGACCTTTTGATCTACGTGTGAAACACTGTCTGGAAGAAAACTAGTACTAGTGTTACTCTGAAACACCATCAAGATGCTAAAATGGAATAGTTTAGATCAAAGCATATTCGTTTGTTAGAACGGTCCAGTCAAAGTCCAGATCTTTATCCAAATGAGAACATGTGATATCTATCTGATTTTTTTTTTTTTTTTTTTTTTTTTTTTTTTTTTTTTTCTTTCAATCTGATGGAAAAAAAAATAAAAAATCCAGTCTCCAAATGTTCAAGGCTGGTAAAGACATACCACAAAAAAGTTGCAACTTTCAATGCAATGAAAAGAGTTCTTACAAAGTATTGATTCAGAGGATACAAATGCACGGCACACTTTATCATCTGAAATCTTCCTCCCACTTCAGCTATACACTGCTCAATGTCTGCCCATCAGCAAGGATCCAACAGAAAATACATTTTAAGTTTGTGGTGGTAAAATAAAATGTGAAATAGTTCAGAAGGAAGGAAGGAATACTTGTGCAAAATCTGTACATGCAGTGTAAATAAAGCAGAGAAATGCCGTGTAAAAGTATAGACAGACCAATCGGGTAAAGTATTTTTTGGGGGGGGGTGGCAAATTATCTTGGGAGGGAAAAAGACTAACGCTAAACATCTTTTAGTTTTGCAGAGATTTCGTGCAAAACAGCAAAAAGCGTTGGGGATGACGTCGGGCTGTGATATATCTTTAAAAAAAAAGATGCCATCATTACTCTGCTCCTATTTTTATCATTTAAGGACTTAATTGGTGTTTTGTGAGTCAGACTGCAACGATGGACCAGTCAGCGGCCTCCATGTTATATCTCTGCTTCCTCACTCAACATCCTCTCTTCATTAGCTTATTTGTTATGCAGTGATGCAAAGGTTGACGTTAGAGCTTATGCATTGAATTGGTTTCAAGTGATACCAAGTGTTTTTATAAGGGTATAGTTATTTATACTTTACAGTTCGTATGGCTGATGTTTTCTGTTACAGACATTATTTTATTTTTTTTCCTCAGCTGCAGCTCTGACCTTTTTTTTTTTTTTATTGTTGTTTTTTTTTTAAGTGTGTGGGGTGGGGGGGGGCATTTGTCCTCTGTTGGCAGAGTGATGGCATACATTCTCATGTGATGAATTCTTTATGCTCTGACAGAGGGAACACCATTTGCCGGCGGCATTTTCCGAATGCGACTGGTCCTCGGGAAGGACTTCCCTGCTGTTCCACCCAAGGGGTATTTCCTCACCAAGATTTTCCACCCAAACGTGGGTCACAAGGGAGAGATCTGTGTCAACGTGCTGAAGAGGGACTGGAAGGCAGAGCTCGGCCTCAGACATGTCTTACTTGTAAGATTCACCTTTAAGTTTGGTCGTACGGATATATTCACGGAAATCTACATGATTCTAAAACCTTTTTTCTCTCTCCCCCCCCAAACAAAAAAAAAAAAGACCATCAAGTGTCTTCTCATCCATCCAAACCCCGAATCGGCCCTAAATGAAGAAGCCGGGCGGCTGCTTTTAGAGGATTATGCCGAGTACGAGTCCCGTGCCCGTCTCCTCACCGAAATCCACGCTATCGGTGGGCCGGGCGGGACCTCCGGGGCGCCTCAGGACCCGAATGACGGCCCGCAGCCAAAGAAGCATGCAGGTGACCCTACGAAAAGAGCGGGGCCCAGCATGGCAGCCGTACCTGCAGCTCTGGGTAATGGAGCCAACGCGGCCAGTACCACCAGCAGCAACAGTAGTAGTACCATCAATAACGTAGCAGGGAAAAAGAAAGCGGATAAAAAGCGTGCCCTGAGGCGACTTTAACACCTCCACAACATTTCTGTGTATGAGTGTGAGCGTGAGTGTAAATAAGTATTGAACTGTGCAGAATTTTTAGTTCTTTTTTTTTTTTTTCTTCCCCTGACTCTTTCTAGACTGTCCCTGTTGTACCTCTGTTTTGCCTCCAGCTCGTTTTAAACCTATCGGCACTACAGGTTTGTTAATTACTTCCATACCTGAAGACACTATAAAAAGCAGCTGCAGACAGATTTACACCAGAATCAATGATCTGTATTCTTCCTTTGAGCCAGTCTGACTGAACGATGTCATTTAAGTATGGCATTTAATGTCTATTAATGACGCGTGATTCCTATTGTTTTGGACTCCATCAGGTATTTTTAAAGTGTTTCTTGCTGCTGTGGTGGTACCGTGTACTGCACAGCCTGCCTTGTTCTTGAGTCTGAACTAGGACAAAGTTTTCAAAATGTGCTTAAAGGATTTTTATGGAAAATTTGCTAAAAAAAAAAAAAAAGTACGCGGGTTCACTATCGGGATCGAAACGCTGCGCTGAAGTGAATTTTTGTAAGCTGTATTTTTCTTATAGTCCAAACGTGGTGAAGGTATGGAAGAATTAACTCTGGATTTTGGGAAATCTGTTGTTTCTTCTTTTTGTTTTTAAAAAAAATATCTATTTTCACTGTCCAGTATTTTCAAATCATTGACATGTCCACATTTGGCTGTGTTACGGTCGTGGGGGATGATGTCGAGGAGCCGCTGTAAGGGAGATAAGGGGATAAGCCTGTTGTCAGTCATCTTTTATTAAACTTGCAAAACATAAAAACAAAACAAAAAATGTTTGGTTTCATATTTGTTTAGGTAGCTTCTGCTACCCATGGTTCCCCACAAGCATTATGTTCACTTGCAGTACAGAAGATGTCTTATGTTTTTGCTTCTGAACCACAGAACTGGAATCGTTTCTTTGGCAGACCTTCTGTTCGTAAAGCATGTGAGGCCCACATATCCTGAAAGGCTCTGAAAAGGTCCCTGTGATACATCTGTTACGGGATCAGCTGATGGCTGGATATTTTGTGTCAGTTTTAAATTATTTGAATTAATAAAGACATTAAAATATGACAAGTGAAATCAAAATGATTCCTATTTGCGCTTTTATTTTTTGTTATACTGTAAGACTACTGCTGTGAGTATATGGCCATAGTAGGACTGGGCGATATAGCTTAAAAATAAAATGTCTGAATTTATTATAGCAAATCCAATTTATATATATATATATATATATATATATATATATATATATATATATATATATATATATATATATATATATATATATATATATATATATATATAAATAAATAAAAATTTGTATTTATTTTTTTTACCTACTTTTTGTTTCAGCAAAAAATTATTTTAAAAACTTGCTTTTATGTCAAGCATCTCATCTGGGAGTTGCCTGAATTTAAAGTGCAACTACAGTAAATATAAGCTGTGCAAACACGCATGTAAAACAAGATGGCGGCCCTGCCGTTGTAAACAATGACAATATAACTAAATGTTTGTTGCTATTGGTTTTACACAATGAGCTTCAAACTAACTTAAAAAAATAGTAAAGGAGTATATTAAAGTGCCTCGTATTGTGGTAAACAAAGTTTCCTCTACAATATTTTGACTCTATTTTCTCAAACATAGCTTCAACATTGCATGCTATTCTCTTCGTGGAAGTCCAATGATGGCAGTGGCAAAATAAAATCCCAATTTTCCAAAAATGAAATGTTAGATTTTAAATAATCTATGAAATACAATTATCGCCCAGCCCTGGTATGCAGGTACAAATTGATGCATCAGTACGAAATGTCTGCAGCCATTTTGTACGGGGGGGAGGGGAAGCGGGTATGAAATGACCAGACCTGAAGATGCAGGCAAATGACCATTCACATTTTAACTCGTATGTACAGAAAAGACTAATTCAGCTGTTAGAAAAGAAAAATGAAGAGGTAGAAACTAAAGGAATACCACCAATCACTTGTATATCTGTTGGTAACTCTGTTTATAGACCGTGTAGAAAGCTGATTTTCCAAAGAAGGCAACAATTGTTGAAATAAAAGGCTTGTTACAACCAACGTATGTGGAGTACTATCTGAACCAGCAGCACATTGAACCTTCAAGTGGACGGGCTAACATGCGGGTTGCCACTCATCTTCACACAGGATCAACAAAATTAGAGGATAAAAAATATCACCTGGTCTGATGAGTTTCAATTTCAGCTGATGGAGAGGTCAGAAATTGGAGTGAACAGCATAAAACCATGTTTCTATGTTACCTCATATCAACAGTTCAGGCTGCTGCTGGTGATGTTGGTACACTTTGAGCCCCTTAGTTACCAGATGTGCATCATTTAAAAATCTGCCTACCTGAGTATTGTAGCTGACCATGTTGTCTAATTCCAGCAAGATAATGCACCATGTCACAAATCTGAAGCCAGTTCAGTTTTTTTTTTAACTCTACAGTCTTCACAATCACCAGATTCCAATTTATTAGAGCAGCTTTGTGGTGGAACAGGAGATTCATGTTTGTGCAGCTCACAAGCCTACAGTAACTGCCTGATGTTTCATGTAAACACAGGTCGACATCCCTTAGGGACGTTTCCAACACCTTGCTGGATCTACAGGTAAATCTCAAAAATAATGTCACTCCTTCCAGAAAGTGAAACTCATATAGCTTCATTACACATATAGGAAAGTATTCCCAGCCTTTATTTTGTGGAATTTTTATGATTCTGGCTTACAGGTAAAGAAAACCCAAAATGCAGTGTCTCAGAAAATTAGAATACTGCTTTGGATTAATAAAATAGGATATTTTAAACAGAAATGTCAAGCTTCTGAAAAGTACATTGTTTTATATGTGCTTGATGCTTGATTTGGCCTTCTTTTGTGGCATGGAGACAATCAGCCTGTGGATCTGCTGAAGTCCGGTGTAGGTCCAGGTTACCTTAATTGTGGATACCATCCGCATTGTCGGCTCTGGTGTCTCGTCTTCCTCTTGACAACTCTAGAGATTTTCTGTGCCATTCAGGTCAGGGGAGTTTTGGTGGCCAATCAAGAACAACGACACCATGGCCCAGCTTTTGGTGCCATTGGTAGTGTGGGCAAGGTGCAAAGTCCTGGTGGAAAATGAAACCTGCATATTTGTAAAACCTGTCAGATGAAGCAACCAGGAGTTGCTCTAAAGTTTCCAGGTAGATGACTGCATTCCCTGTGGACCAACACCAGCAGATGACATGGCACCTCAAACTATCACTGACTGTGGAAGCTTTACGCTGGACTTCAAGCTTGTCCTCTCCACTCTCCCTTCAGACTCTGGGACCTTGATTTCTTTAATGAAGTGCAAACTTTACTCTGAAAAGAGGACTTCAGACCACTGTTCAACAGTCTAGTTCTTTTTCTCCTTAGCCCGGGTAAGATGCCTCCGACGTTGCCTCTGGTTCAGGAGTGGCTTGACGAGATGAATGCAACGTTTGTAGCCCATGTACAGGATTAGTCTGCGTGTAGTGCAGCTCCGGATGCGCTGATGTCAGCCTCAGCCATCTCCTAGTGAAGCTCGCCCAAATTCTTGAATGGATGACGATCCTCTCAAGGCCGGAGGTGTCCCTGTTGGTGGTGCACCTTTTTCCCATCACGCTTCCAGTCAACTTTCTCCGAAAAACAAAATGCATGAATACAGCGTTGAAATATTGCACTCTATGTGCAGGGACTCTACAGGACTGTCTCAGAAAATTAGAATATTGTGATAAAGTTCTTTATTTTCTGTAATGCAATTAAAAAACATGAAATGTCATACATTCTGGATTCATTACAAATCAACTGAAATATCGCAAGCCTTTTATTGTTTTAATATCGCTGATTATGGCATACAGCTGAAGAAAACTCAAAAATCCTATCTCAAAATATTAGAATATTTCCTCAGACCAAATAAAAAAAAATATATAACAGGAAAACAAAATCAAACATTTGAAAATGTCCATTAATGCACTCAGTACTTGGTTGGGAATCCTTTTGCACAGATTACTGCATCAATGCGGCGTGGCATGGAGGCAATCAGCCTGTGGCATTGCTGAGGTGTTATGGATGCCCAGGATGCTTCAATAGCGGCCTTTAGCTCATTTGCATTGTTGGGTCTGGTGTCTTTCAGCTTCTTCTTCACAATACCCCACAAATTCTCTATGGGGTTCAGGTCAGGGGAATTGGCAGGCCAATCAAGGACAGTAATGCCATGGTCAGTACACCAGTTACTGTGAGAATGTAATGATTAGAGGAAAAGGACCCAGAATTCAGCCAGACCAGCAGACGTTTCTTAAAAAAAAAAAAAACTCTTTAATTACCAACTCAAAAAATGGGGAAAAAATCCAAGCAGATTGTAGAACAAAAAGATGACACAAAAAATGAACTAACGAGCAGGGCAGACAAGGCAGGAACAGACCGGAAGGAAAAAAGGGGTCAAAAATCCAAAACACAAACTAACATACAGAATTGCAGGAGACTCACCCATACTCAACAGGACAACCTGGCACTGATGTCTGGTCTCAGCAGTTTATATGAAGGTGGAATCAGGTGAAACCGGTGAGAGGTGATTGCAGCAGGGGTTGAGTTAGGCAGGTGTGCAGAGTAAGTAATTAGACCAGACATCAGTGCCGAGGCTCAAAACAGACCAGATCAGAAACCAAACTAAAAACAATAACTGTAAAAGAAGTCTCAAAACTCACACTAAGACACAAACCAAAACTAAGACAGAACTCCAAGCTATGACAGAACCTA
Source organism: Fundulus heteroclitus (assembly GCF_011125445.2). Classification (NCBI taxonomy): domain Eukaryota; kingdom Metazoa; phylum Chordata; class Actinopteri; order Cyprinodontiformes; family Fundulidae; genus Fundulus; species Fundulus heteroclitus. Next base: position 27,183,012 of record NC_046363.1, read on the forward strand.
AAACACAAATAAACCAAAAAGCAGGGAAAAGCCAACTTTAACCAAATCATAAACAGGAACCAAGACAGAATATTACAGAGCCCCCCCCTCAAGGGCGGATACCAGACGCCCTCCACGTGTATGAAAGTCCAAAACAGAACAAAAATAAATAAATAAATAAATAAGCCCGGGCGGGAGGAGGGGGTTCCAGGATGGAGGGTCAGGGTCTGAAACAAAAAACGGTTAATAAAGTCCAAAAAAAAAAGTCCAAACAAAAAACAACCCACATAGGGCGAATCCAGACTAACTGAAAATTTTCAAAAACAGGTTCCTAAACACAGAGTCTGGTGGGCGTCCCGGCAGACGACCCCAGCGAATCACGACTTCCAGCGGTCATCCCGGCGGGCGGCCCCGGCGTGACAGGTTCTCCGGCGGGCGGCCCCGGCGTGACAGGTTCTCCGGCGGGCGGCCCCGGCATGACAGGTTCTCCGGCGGGCCGTCCCGGCGTGACAGGTTCTCCGGCGGGCGGCCCCGGCGTGACAGGTTCTCCGGCGGGCGGCCCGGCGGATGACCCAGGTGAGACAGGATTTCAGGTGGCCGTCGGCGGAGCAGGATGACAGGAGACCGTCGGTGGAGCAGGAACATCAGACCCCAACTCCTGCAGAGGGAGAAAACAGAACAGGGTGCCGGACTACAGGCTAAGGGAGGCGCCGGACTACAGGCCAAAGAAGGCGCCAGATTACAGGCTAAAGAAGGCGCCGGACTACAGGCTAAGGGAGGTCCCGCCTGCTTAATGGCTACAGGCAGCGGTACCAGGTTACTGGCTAAAGAAGGAGCCTGGCTACAGGCGACTGATGGGGGAGCCTGGCTACAGGCTGCTAAGGTGGGAGCCGGGCTACAGGCTTCAGGAGGCCCCGGGCTCCAGGCTTCAGGAGGCCCCGGGCTCCAGGCTTCAGGAGGCCCCGGGCTCCAGGCTTCAGGAGGCCCCGGGCTACAGGCTTCAGGAGGCCCCGGGCTACAGGCTTCAGGAGGCCCCGGGCTACAGGCTTCAGGAGGCCCCGGGCTACAGGCTTCGAATGAGGAAGTCTGGCTCCAGGCTTCGAATGAGGAAGTCTGGCTCCAGGCTTCGAATGAGGAAGTCTGGCTCCAGGCTTCGAATGAGGAAGTCTGGCTCCAGGCTTGAGTGAAAGCCAGACCCTTGGCAACAAAAAGTCTTAGGACCAGGTTCTGGAGGGTCTCAAAAAGCGACATCCAATACAGTCTCTCCCAGAGTTGGCTGTCCATAAGGGCTATAAGGGGTCTAGACTTGAACACAACACCAAGAGGATCAAAATCTCCAGGGTACCACGGTTGCCGAATCTTCTTCTGAGGCCCGGGGTGCCCGAAGAACGAAGGATCCCCCTGAGTCCCCGCCTCACAGGTCAGCGAAGGACCCCTCTGCATTCCCACGTCGGACGTCTGCGACGGACCCCTCTGGGTTCCCACATCGGACATCTGCGGCAGCAGGTCCTGCTGGACCCCCTCCTGTGACTTGGGTGAAGCCAAGTCCTTCTGGACCAACTCTCTGAACTTGGGCTTGACGGGAGCCGAGGGGTCGGCCGGACCCTCGGGGACAGACTTAGGAGCCGAGGCGTCGGCCAGACCCTCGGGGACAGACTCAGGTCGACTGTAGAAAGCCTTGACTGCTGACCTGTAATGCCCCTACACCTCTTTTAATTTCCTCTCCAGCTCCTCTGAATAATGGAATATGACAGAACCTAAAACACAAATAAACCAAAAAGCAGGGAAAAGCCAACTTTAACCAAATCATAAACAGGAACCAAGACAGAATATTACAGAGAATCTTATGTCGTCTCTTAACCACTACCATACTTGTGATTTAGTTTACTGAACCAAGCTGAGTGTTTTTCAAGGCTCAGGAAACCCTGCAGTGTTTCGAGTTAATTAGACGATTCAAGTGATTAGTTGAATAGTATACTTTTTCACGATATTCTAATATTTTGAGATAGGATATTTGGGTTTCTTAAGCTGTAAGCTATAATCAGCGATATTAAAACATTAAAAGGCTTGCGATATTTCAGTTCATTTGTAATGAATCCAGAATGTATGACATTTCATGTTTTTTAATTGCATTACAGAAAATAAAGAATGTTATCACAATATTCTAATTTTCTGAGACAGTCCTGTATATAGTTTTCACTTTCTGCAATGAGTGACAAGAAACACTGAACCTTTACCTGATATTCTGTTATTTGTTTTTATTCCCTATAGCATACAAGCATATCAAATTTAGTTTTTGATATGCCTGCGGTTATGAATAAGGGCAGTTCTGATGCTCAAAGAGGGTCCAAACCAGTACTAGTAAGGTGTACAGTTTTATCTCCGGTCTTAATATGAGAATCTTATGCCCCCTAAGTAATGAACGTAAAAGTGGTGCTTTTACTGTCTGCCGATATAAATTAGGGCTGTTTTTGTTTAGAGTGGCCTACTGTTCTGATGGAATAATCATTATGAGGAGAAGACTAATTGCATCCACCCCTGCAAACCACCTAGTGAAAGTGCACCCGGCAGAGCGTCTTTGGACCATAATGACGGTCTCCACCGGCCTCTGCCGCAGACGTGCAGCAGCCCACCCACCTGTGTAGAAATAGCAGCCTGCCATGCAGGTAATTATCAGGCCCTTCTTAGGCACCTGGGACTCCACATAACCCCCGTACACATCCCCCCCCCCCTGAGCTCCGTTTTCTAAAGTGCTTACCTCTTGCACCAGCTGTTCTCCACCTCTTTTGGACCCCCCTCTCAGTGTAAACCCAGGGGCCCCGCACCTTTTTTATTCCAGGAATTATTCTAATCAAGAGTGATACTGTAGGCTGGGTAATCCATTTGTTTTAGTATCATGACTCATCCTGGCCTGCATGGTGCAAATTATTAGAGTACATGCTTATTTAAAATGGTTTAAAATAAAATTTCATTCATTAATTGTTTTTTTTCTTTCTTCTTCTTTCATTCTGATGATGGCGAAGTCAATTTCACCCCAGCGTTTTTTTCAACCAGTCTTTCCTTGCGGGTTTTCGAGGCTCTCCCTCTGCCCAACGCTCCCGTCCCACACGTAAAGAAATCCGAGCTGTCGGCGAGAAGCTCGGAGTCTAATTGACAGTTTTCGTTCACGCTCCAGTGTTAAAGCTTTTGCGCCAGTCCTCTACCCGCACCTCAGCCGCTTTCATCGCTTTCATAATTGCCACCAACATAATGACACAGTTGCTGTGGCAACCGCGCCTCTCGGTGTCTCTCCTCTCCCTCTCCGCCGTGCGCGCACGCAGCGCAATAGACAAGCACACACAAGCACAATCTCTAGATCTACAATATTTTATTTATTTATTCCCCGCTGAAACGCAACTGATTTTTAATTTTTTTTCTTTATATAAAACAGATTTTTTTTTGCCGTGTTAAGATGGGCTAAATGTAAAAATTGGTGTATTTTCTATGCGTAATGTAGAAAACTAGGGTCATATAGTCCTGTCAGAGGTGATTAAATGGAGATGAACGCCACCAGTTGAATGGGCCTGTTGACCGTCAGCATTGAAGGAGCCCGGAGTCGGGTCTCAGCGTTCAGTCTGACGGACCAATCAGAGCGCTCCGCCACTGACGGACCTCCATGAGGCCAGGCGCAGTTAGTTAGGCACCGAAACCAGAGGAACCAGCGTCAGTCAGTCAGTCCGCTCCATCTTGAGGAAGTTAAATTGACACTTTTGGCGTGTTTTCCTGGGATAGCTGTTCTGAAATTAAGGGGTTTGGCTCTAAAATTTGTCCAATGTTTTGAGAAAAGCTGAGAACGTCTCGGTTTTTTCCTTTCTTGTCTACCTCTGTGATGGATTATCTTTACGCCTGATGGGGAGGAAAGAAAACTGAGATCGGAAGTGCTTTTGAAAAAAAAAAGAAAAAAAAGAGAGAAAAAAAAACTAAAACAGGTGGCACATCTAGCAGCAGCGGTTCAATCTGTCCTCATCATCTTCTGCCACGATAACAGGCTGCCATCAGAGGAGCGCGGAGATGTACAGTGCGCAGGCTCTCCACAGCATCAAACCCCAGAGCAGCGCACAGGTAAGGCACGACATTATGCACCTTTTATTACTGTTACACCGCGTAACGATTTACATTTAAAAGAAGAGAAAAAAGGCTCGACGCTTTCAGCGTCTTTGAATGTGCATGAAAATGCGAGTTTGTTTTGCGCGTCTGTTAATCTGTAAACGCAAAAAAACATTCGGATAGAAGCTGCGCCACGCTGTCACGTCTTAATGTTCGCTTTTATTCCACGGGGCGTCTTTCCCCACCAGTCATTTGAGTGCGTTAATCGGCAACACTGCGGCGTTATGAACATGTTAAAAACCATTCATAAGACGCACACACATACGCGCGCACACCGGCACGGATACGCCCACGCACTTTTAGCCTGCGCCGAATACATGCAAGTCATGTCCGTGCAAGTTGCGACTTATTAACCTAATGAAGGACGGAGAGCTGTCTGAGGAGTGGGGTGTCCAGCTCTGTCGCCTGGTGAGGCTCGGGCGTTGCGCAGCACGTATTCGCTGATAAAGACCCCCCCTCTCGTCCGCGGCTGTCACTGTAATTAAACGTCTCTCAGATGCACGGCGATCGTATTCAGGATGTTTTCACCCACTGACATCACAGTGCGCTCTCTGTGGGAAAGGGGAGGAAAAAGTGGCCATTTTGTCTCATTCCCAACAAACACCTGTTGAGAATATTACATGCTCGGCCGTGCACACGGTCTCTCCTGCAGTGGAGCTGGCGGACCCCCGTTTGCTTTGTAGCTATTTAAACCTGATTTGTTCTGTGGCTGTGCAACTCAGAGGGGGGATGCATCATCTCCCAGGCTGTGAACGTATGCGCACCCTACAACCTTTGGTTCCCATCTACTGCGAGACCCAAGGGAAGGCTTGTGTCGCTTCACTGGAAGTTAGCACAGTAAAAGTCTTGAGGCACCCGGACTGAAATCCAGGTCCAAGTTTGAACAATAGATTTTCGGTGCAGCTGCAAATCGCAGATTTTCTTTTGAGTGTCTCGTCTGACGCAAATGGAGTTGCAGAGGCATTGAGATCATGACATGCATCATCTTGTTGGAAAGAGACGGGCAGATGTGACTTTAGAGTCTGATTTTCTTGACTAATAGGTGTAGATCAAACTCCCCAACCCCCTTCCCCCCGCTTCCTCCAACCTTTCAATTCCTCCTTCACTCACACACACAGACAGAGCTGTATTGCTATTCTGAGAGAGTTAGCTGCCTCAACCCACGCACAGAATCCGAGAAAGAGAGAGAAAGCCAGAACGAGGGAGAAAGAGGGGAAGGAGGGAGCGGGAGGAATACAAAGAGAGAGGCAGAGACTCTCGACATGGAGGTTTACAGAACCCCGACTGTATCCTTCACATGCAGTTTCAGATTGTAACCCTTCTGAGTGTTCAAACAGCAGCTGATGTACAGTTCTGATTAGCACTCTCCTCCTCCTTCTTGTGTGTGGCATGGACTTGCATTAGCAGATCTGTTTGGTGGTGCTGTTTGTGTGATGTGCCGCGTTGTATTGGTAAGTGCTGGGAGAAATGTACTTGATTCTGTGCCACCCACACACCGCCCTCCCACTCACGGTCGTCTCTGCATCTATACCTCTGGCTCTTCCCGCTCGCCACAATCTTTTTGCTCGTTTAAATCCCTACCCTGCGTTTATCCCTTTTGCACTCTTTTTCCATCGCTGGCTTTTTCTGGAGACTCGGTGTTCCTTCTGCAAACCACACAAGCACACTGAGATGGTAGCCGCACTCTCTCGCAATTCACGGAAAACGTGCGCATCCTAACAAATCCAGCACTCACACTCCTTGACAAAGGAGTCTAGAACTCGGATCAGGGGGCTGTGGCCTCTGGGTGAATGCAGTTTTGGTTGACTACCCACACACACGTTTCTTTTATGCCAGCAAATCTCTATAGATTGATAGTTAGGCACCATGAACACATTTTATATTTGTCCTTTGTAAAAAAATGTCCTCTCAAACATGGTATCTAATCTAGAAAGGTCTTCATCTATGCCAAAATACTGACCCAAAACGTTAAAGCGGTCGTGTCAGGCCCGTATGTGGTGGTTTTACCCGTATCACTGAAATACACTAAAACAAAAGCAAGTGCCCTCGATAGGACGAGTAACAGTTCCCATGCCTGCAGTAAAAAAAGACATTATATCGCAGTTTGTTTGTTGAAAGGTAAAGAACTCCTCAAAGACGTGGAGGACTCACAGCTAGTTCCACTGTTTTAGTTGATTTTAGTCACAGAAAACTACTCAAGATGAAAATGTTTATATACATGGGATATTATGCTGCCCTAGCCACAATCAAACATCTAGACTTTCACAAGAGACTCTTGGTTTCAGATTTCTCAGTCGAATGTCTGTGTTACATCCTGAAATTTGAGCGCAGGAAGCTGCTGGCTGCATCAGTCCACCCTCATAATCTCATTCTGAGTCCGCTGAGGCACATTTAACAAGGTTTACTCCGCACTCAACAGACTTGCAGCAGACTGACGGGCGGCAGCTGATGAGACGGGTTGATACAGCCGATAACCTCCACCAGCAAAGCTTTAGCGTAGCAAGACAGAGCTTGTTTAGTTGTCTCTTTCCAAAGTTTTCACAATTAATATCCTCCAATGTAGTGTTGCTTTCCACAGATGTGAATGTTTTTTTGTTTTTTGAGTTGTTCAAAATTGGCAAAATCAGCAAAGGTTTGGGGCCCATCTGATTATCTGTAAGCCTACCACCGCTCTGGGGATTTAGTTGGCACCTGTGTGACTTTAGCATACACGGGCATGCTTTGGCTTAAAAATAAGCAAGAAACTTAAGTCTTTTTGGAAAGTGTAGAGTATTTCCCTATGGTTGTAAATGTTAATTATTTTTTTACTTGATTTCAGTTGCTAAAATAAGTTAAAATGGGAGAGCCGTCCAGCTAGCCGTTAGCTTTTGCCTGCTCTAAGGATTTAAAAAAACGGTAGCATTAACCAGCAAAACATTAGTGACGTAACACAAATGTTGCTTGGTTAAGGACACCGCGACACACTTAATGGTCTAGTGTGAAGTTTTAGACGTTTAATATCTGATGATTGAAGTATAATTATTTCAGCTTTGCTAAAATCATTTAAAATGTTTTACTAGCTGTTGGCTGTTAGCCCACCACAAATCTGAGGTTGGGTTCTTTCATTTTCAACAAACTGACTTTGATATGAAATCATTCTGCTACAAGAAAGGAAACTATTACTGATCTTAACTTTAGAGAACCTCAGTTCAAAAAGTCTAACCTATCCTTTTAAAGCTTACTGTTAACTTAGGAGTTCAGGTTGGAGGCAGGGCTATCAGCTTATTGTTTTCAAAATCTCCATGAAAATCCAACAAATTAGAACAACTTATAGTGGCGTAGGCTTGCACTTCCTAAAACACGGCGTTTGTAAGATGTAATGTGATCAAAAAGAAAAATATATATATATACTATTTTGGGGCCAACAAAATCTTGCTGTTCTGGTAGGCTAAAGTCGGACCCAGAGGGAAGCAGAGAATGCCTCATCAATATCATCAGACTGAAAAAATGTGTTTTTGTTTTGCTCTGTTACATGTTGCAGGTCTGATTGTCGACTGGTTAACCTGGAGAGTGTTCTGGAAATCAAGCTCTTAAGACGCAACGAGAAGAGAAACTTCCGCCCCCTCCCCTTTTCAGAGAACCGTATTGGAACAATAGTCAGTGGACGAACCGCTGCTCTGTGGGTCTCTTTTTATTCCACAACCGAACACTCCCAAGAAGGTTAGAGGAGCATGTAAGCGAAACAAGTGGAGGCCTCGGTGATTTCAGCATTCTGTCTCCCCCATCTGTGCCTACATTCTCTGCTACGGATAGGGACGTTTTGATAATTACATATAATTATAATTTCTGTGGGAGACAGATCTGCCTCTGTCTATTATTGCCAACACCTTCAGTACAATAACTTCACACATTTACATATCTCTCAACAAAAGTGATATTCTTTATACCCCCCGGAGATAAATCAGGAATAATTTTGCTCCGACTGACATGTCACATGCAAAAGCAATGTGCCATTCATCTCATATCTAATTAGGGATACAGCTGAGTGACAAGGGTGATTTTTTTCTTCTTTTTTTTACATTTTTTCTGCCACAAAAATCTGACTGAAAACCATGGCATTTAGCGCTTGTTGCTGCATGTTTTACAGACCGGGAGTCATTCTTCTGCTTCATGCATGCTCATAATTTTTTCCGCCTTCTAGCACATAAGCAGAGCCTTCCTCATTATCACCCACAGTTTGGTCACAGTAACGGCCTGTGCCAGGCGAGTGCTGACCAAACTGATCCCGATGGAGTCCTCTGAAATGAATTTCCAATAACGGACAATGCTGATCCCCGTCGCAGGCACTAACTTTTACTTGATTGTTTGAAGGGTGAAAAAAAAAAATCCCCTAAATTTGCATTTCTTCTAATTATAATAATAGCTGCCTGCAAAAAAAATTACGTGCTGAATGTAGAACGTACCAAATTGATGTAGTTACCAGAAGATGAGAAGAACTAAAAAAAACCAGTCTGTAAACCATTTCTCAAGTGCCGGAGTCAGCAGACGAATGTACAGGAATGTCTTATTTTACTGAATAAGTTTGCTACTCAAATTCAAAGGCTTTTTTGGCCAGAAACGGAAATTGAATCCAACAGGGTATTTTTTATATGAGAACAAAGCTGTTAGGCTTTTGGGGCTCCTTTATGAAATTAAATTAAAACAATTTTATCACCAAGATAATTAAGCACTGACACAAACACACACACAGAAACACACACACACGTAAATTGACTGAATCTAGCTTTCTTGAGCGATGCTGCCATTTGGCTTTCCTGAATGAAACCCATAATACATCTCTGATATCCAGTAGGCTGTACATTAAATTCTTCACATGGCATTTTAGTGGGTTAAACTGGAAAAGCGGATAAGGCTTTGTAGCTGCATTGACTCAACAACAGAAAATAGGTGTCTTAGTCATGTAAAAATGACGCCCACCACCTATCTGCGAGTCCTCGCCGTCTCCCTGCTCTCCCTCTTCGCTGCCCCACTTACCAGTGCAGTGGAGCCCTCTTCGTACCCCCCTCCTCAGCACGTAGACCGCTCAGGGAGGCCGTTCACCGAGCAGCCAGACGCCGATTCCAGCTCCTCTCTCCTGCTCCTTGCCATACAGGCCAATGCCAGGCCGGCCGCTCTCCGAAGCAGACCCAAAGCCCATGGGGAGCTTCAAGACACATCAGAGGGAGTTCTGGAGCCACTTCCGAAACCCCTCGCCCAGGTGACGTTCCCCAAGAATGCAACCTCTTCAGAGGGGTTAGGAGAGCATTTTGGGGCGGCACACATCCCACCTCGCATTATGGATGGGTGGACGGATGTATGTTTGGGTTACTACGACGTGATGGGACACTTTGACAATGCTTTCAACTGCTCCAAGGACTCCTTCATCTTCTGCTGCGGAACGTGCCACTACCGCTTCTGCTGCCCAGATCGAAGCCGCAGGCTGGAGCAGGACATCTGCAAAAACTACAACTCTCCGGACTGGGCCAAGCCGCAGACCGAGGCCATGATGACACCGGACGAGCTCAATCCCGACATAGACTTTGATCCACTGAAGCAGCAGAGCCACAACACGGGATTCGTCATCGGCGGCGTTGTGGTGTTCATGGTGGCCGTCGCTGTGGGCATCAAGGTGGTTTTCAACAAGGTCCAACAGGAGGCCAACCAAAGGGACCTGAACATGCCCAGGTAAGGCTCCCACATGCTTACTTATCATCACTTCTAACTGCTGGATTGGTGAACATATTCCATGCATAAATGGCTTATTAAAGATGTGTCATCGAGAACTGATTCTGGGCACAGAATAATGCTGTTAATCATTACCTAAAACATAATTTATCCTCTTTATGTAGCTTCAGTAAAACTCATGATCATGATTGCTCCATTTAGGCATGGGCTGCTATGAGATTCTTACAGTATATATATATATATATATATATATATATATATATATATATATAAATGTATGACATAATACAGCCACAGAAATATGAGAACATCTTGATCTTTAGAATAGGGCTGTGTGTAACATTAATTAAAATTATCATATATTCTATTATTTATAGAAATCTAAATGATACTAAAATATGTATGAATTATTTGAGGCAATAAATGTACAGCATTTATCTATTGCTGTTTTTTATTTCCCTTTTCAGATTATTTTGTTCAAGGATTTTAGACTTTTATTCAAGCATTAAACAAATGTTACGCATTATATTTATTTTTATTTGTATTTCTTATTTTAAAAATACTTAAAATGCCTCTAAAATTTTTGAAGTGAACCAGCTGGATATTTGACTTTTTTGTTCAGCATAGAGTAAGATTGGGAGTCCAATTAGCTGACACTAGCTGATTAATTAGTTGAGCTATCTGCTGAGGTAGCCAGCCTGCTGTCAGCTCCTTGGCAGACATGCCAGTTTTAACTCTCCAACTCTAGTTTAAAACTCTGTTACCTTAAATGCAATGATTCTCTAGTTTGCACAACATGGCTGTGCACATCTTTTTACACCGGAAATAATCCCAGACAGCTAAATTTGCCTTTTGTCTAAGCAATGGAAAAGTGTAGGAGCCTTCTTTCCAACCTGTTTTTGTGTGCAGCAGCAGGTTGGGGAGGGACATGCTGCATTCAATTGCAATTTATAATATCACCTCAGTATTCAAGCGTAACATTGCAACTTAATTTTTTGCCTAACATTATGCCACCTCAGCTTTAAACCAGTCAGGATATGTGTTTTGTCTTTTTTTTTGAATAGGCCACTGTTGTCTATTTTTGCCAAAGGTACTGGACAATGATGGCTGTTGAGCTACATCGAGTGTTTGTTTGTCTCTTAGACACACAATTACTGTTGGGTCATTTTGAAAATGTGCTGCAATAGCTCTTGTCTCTTCATTAAACGGAAATTATTTCCATGAATACCAACTGCTCTGGTGATGCTGAGCTATTGTCAGCTGGAGATTTTTGGCCAACCACCCCCTCCCCTCCCTTGTTTCCCACCAGAGCCCTGGTTGACATGTTGCGGCACCAGTCGAGCCCGGTCCAGCAGGATGAAAGAAACAACAGCGTGGCTCTGACCGTAGCCGATGGACAGGGGACACTGGGAAGAGCTCCGAAAAATCTATACGCCCCGGGAGTGCCCGGCAAGGACAACAGATGTGAGTTTTGCTTCTGTAACATCGTCTTCTGTATGGAGAGGGAGCTCATTTGTGCAGTTTTCTCTTCTGTGCCCCACCACTGAGATTTCTTTATGATTAGATGGGACACAAAATAAAGAAAACAGAAAACGGCGGCGGTGTGCTTAAAAAAAATGATTGCTATAAACAGCGTAACTTGGACTAAAACAGCTAAATGAACGCTCCCATGTAAATATGTATAGCCGATGGTGGATACATGTGCAGGCTTCATTGTTTTTGTCAAACCACCAATCATCTTCAAACCGCCTGACATCCATTTTGTGAGCTGATTACCTTATTTTTTCTCCCCCGACTTACAGTGGGCAACCTGCAGCACAATTTCATCCACTCATCAGGCTCCAGCCCCAAACACACGGCAACCATCGGTAAGGCAGCTGCTCGAATCAGTGCTTCCATGTAAATCGCACGCAATCACCCGGATTCCTCATTTACTTCATTCACCTACATTTTAAGCTCAGATGTAGGCTCATTCACTCGAACAATAATAATGATTATCCCAGCTCCGGTTGCTCGTGTCGGTGCTGAAAGCAAGTTGAAAACCGGTCTCCCCTTTTTTTTCCCCCCCTAGTGAATGTTAGCAGATTCACACCCTGCGAGCAACGCAGCGCGCTTACATCCAGAGGAGCAAATCTCATTTAACACGCAGTCGTTTTCTCCCCGTGGTTCTCGTAGAGCGCACCCCTCGGATGAACAATGCTCAGCTGGCAGCTGGAGGCACCCTGCTTTCCAGTAAACACAACAACACCAAGTCCCAGCCCTCCTTCCACCACTCCCTGCACAACCTGGCCCAGCTGCCGCCCTCCTACGAGAGCGCCACCAAGCCCGAGCTCAACAGATACTCCTCGCTCAAACGCCTCGGTGAGTGTTGCGATCTCCCACAAATGGGACACCTTTCTTATTCCCCTTACGGGGCCGTTTCTGCAGATGTTTCGTAACATCCACTTCAGCACAGAGACGCTGGGATGCAGCAATATGGGATTTTGTTTTTATAGATGATATTCGATGCCTCGCAAGAGCATTTGCCTTGACTTTCAGGTTGGTCACACAACCAATGTATGGTCAATTGATTTTGGAGGCTGCCCTGCACACTGACATATATTATTACATAACAATGGAGCCTGAGGAAAATGGTTTTCAAACGTTTTAAGATTTTTATTTTTTTTTGCAAATGGAGGAAAAGTCTGCCGTTGATTTGTGCAAAGCTCGCTCAAATCATTATTTTGTAGAAACGATGTCATACAATTGAAATATTTGCCCGTTTTTCTTTTCAGAATAGATTTTATATATCCATGTAGATTTGTTTATCCAGGTAGATCCCATTGAGATTAAAAATCTCTATTTCAAGAGAGACCTGGCAAAGAATGGCAGCAGAACACAGACAATTAAAGAAATGTGCAGAGATGAAAATACGTTTAATTAATTTTTCATAAATATAAATAGAATGAAAAATAAATAAAAATAAAAATAACAACCTAAAACGGTCCTGATTCAATCTAAACTTCTGCAATGCTGCTCCGGTTTATTCTTTGTGTCAAAGCCCAGTCTCGTGTCTTTTGTAGCTTTCCCAGGTTTTCTCCCTGTTTTTAGTTCCACCCATCTTCACATCAGTTTCCAGTTTCTTTGTCCCTGCTGACAAAAAGCATCCCCACAGCATAATGCTGCCAACACCATGTAATTTAGGTCCAATCTAACCAGAGACGATTCCTCCACATGCTCGCAGTTTCTCCTGTGTGGCTTACGACAAGCTGCAAACAGGAATACTTATTGCTTTTTCTCATAAATGGCTTTCTTCTTGCCACTCCCCGTAGCGTCCATATTTGTGGAGTACAGTTTTAAGATCAGTCCCTCACCAGAACAAACTTTGTTCTTGTCACCTCTCATTTGAAAATTCCTGATTCATGCAGGGTGAACACACATCCATGAATAGTTATTGTCAACATATTCTCCAACCTGAGCTGTGGGTCTCTGCAACTCCTCCAGAGGCTTCTTGGCTGCTTCTCTGATTGATGCTCTCCTCCTTTAGCTTTTAGGTTGGGAGGAGGACCTTTTAATGGCATACTATTATTTTCTTCTAATCATAGCGGGAACAGTGCTCTGTGAGATGTTCAAAGATTAGGATTTTTGTTTTTTATCTTACCCTGCTTTAAATGTCTGTATCCTCAACCTTTCTGCTATGGTCCTTGATCTTCATCTGTGACAATTTCTGATATGGGCACAAGGTAATCCATTCATCAGTTTTGCCCTGAATTTCTATTTCTTTTTTGCATGTCCAGACAAAGGGGAAAGGGCATTCCCTCCTTGCTGCTGAGAATAGAGACACTGGCTTACACGCATTTTATCACAATTTATTTTGAAAACGACCACTGGTCTTCCTGATGGTGTTTGTTGACTAATGATCCAAAAAGGGCTTCACAGAATAGCCTTCATTATAATGAAACAAGTTACACAAAGGTTGACCATTAACCAATTGCTTTTTATAGAAACTGATTGTATTGGATTTTATTTGGTGGTTTAATTTAGGAAATGGGTCTGAACCCCCCCCCCCCCCCCCCCCCCCCACCGCACCCACACCTTATCACTCCAAATGCTAAAACAAAAAACAAAACAAATTTTTTTTTATCATCCACTCCAATATTATGCCCCGCTTTGTGTTGACCTATCCCATAAAATCCAAATAAAATCAAAAGTTTGGTGTTGTAACCTGATGAAAGAAAAAGTGCAGAAGTTGAAGAGGTGTGAATACCTTTGCAAGGCAATGTGGATAATTCAGTGACATTGTTTGGCTTTCAGAGAAAGGACTCGATGAATACTCGTCTGGTTACTGCACCACCAAGCGCCGACCCCACACAGCTCAGCCGGCCCTCCAGTCCTCCCAGCACCACCTCCACTGGGGTGGAGACTACACCCTCGGTGGGAGAGGAACCCTTCCCAGGCACGCAGCCCGTCCCTGGATCCCGCCGCCCCCCTCTGGCATGCCTGCCTCTCCCACTCCCAACCCTTACCCTCTGGATCCTCCTGAGCCCCAGTACAACCCCAACTACGACACTCTCTCCAAGCCGAGGAAAGTGAAGTCCACTGACCAGCTGCTCAACATGGGTGACGTACCAGGCAACACCGGGACCCTGTCTCGGCTGGCTAAGAACCAGCAACACCAGTACCACAAAGCCATGGCTGCCTCCAACAAGAATGCCAACATGCAAACCCTGACCAGGAAGACGCAGGAAAGGCAGGAGAGGCAGGAGAGGCAGGAGAGGCAGGAGAGACAGGAGAGGATGCTCATGTCTCCGGACCACTTGGAGGACAGGATGGGGGTCGGCGGGATGGGAGTGGTGGATCCCTACGCCCACACGGGAACAGGCATCGTCCCCACACTGCCACGCCAGCAGAAGGCCCAGTCCCAGCAGAACGTGTGCGCTACGCCTTCCCTTGACCGGCACCACATGATCAAGATGAACTCTCACCCCACGTCTGGACGGGAGCAGGAGAGGAGCACGGGCATGACGGGCCACGGGAGCAGCGGGGGCGTGGGCTGGTCGGGTGAGATGCCCGGAGCCGGGGTAGTCATGGGAACGGGAACGCTGGGGGGCCACAGCGCCAGGAGGATGGCTTTTGCGGCAAAACGGCAGAACACCATTGAGCAGCTACACTTCATACCAGGAGGGGGCGGCGGGGGGTCTGCAGGGAGCTCAGGAGGCAGTCAGGGAATCAGGACGGGGAGTAAGAACGAAGTGACGGTGTAAGGTCTTTGCCTAGAGTAGAGAAAAGCCCTTATAGACGTAGGGGACTAGATCACCCTTCTGCATTTAACTATTAGATACGACGACAACAAATGAAACTAGAAGTATACAGTAGTAACAGTAACACGTGTTTAGGCTATTCAAATTAGTATTCTCTTGTAATCAAATTAGCTTGAATATGACTTACTTATAAAGCTAAAAGTCTAGGTGGGGACACCTTTGTGATAGCCTACATCAGCCATATTTTGTAACCGATTTTTTGCCATATCGCCATATACAGCAGTGCCGTTACTTGTAGAAGGACTTACCGGAGTGGTGAAACAAAACCAATAGAGGAGTGGTTCATGATTTGGTATATATATCTATATCTATATATAGATGTAGATATATGTATTTGTTTTAAGGACATACTCAGGAGCCATATTAGATTTAGAGGACGGGACATTAAGAAGCGTGGTTTAATGAAGCAGAGGACTTCGGAGGACAGGACCTGGACTGATGTCGATGTGTGTGAGGCTGAGGAAACCAGATCAGTCTCAAAGACCATTGTGCCTGCATGGTGAACGATTTTGGATATTTTACATTCTGCAGAACAAAACCTCATCCTAACACAAGGAGGCTGAACTGTGCTTCTTGCTTCCTAACTGGGTGGACGAGGCTGTTTTCCAGCAGGACTCCTCGCCTAATCTCAAACCGAGGACGGACCCAAAAAAAAAAACCAACAATCCAACACCTGGGTTGCCTAATTCTTTTCCACGTGACCTTAGATTTCACATCATCAGAGGAACGCGCTCTCTGACCACTGCTACGCTACAAAGGAAACTGATATTCCAGGTGATATAAAGTAATTAAGGTTCCCCCCGGGGTTTCCATTTACAGATCAGGCCCTACCAAATAATAACGAGCCATCTGTTGTAATATTACCCCAAAATCAAGGTTACACTAAAGCCTTTATTCTGTTTACCTCCAGAGAGGCAACTCGCTGTGTAATATGTTTGCATACAAAAAGCACAAAGAGGTTGCACTTACACAGCTGTCTTTCAAAGCCATCTTTTTGGAGATACAAAGGAAATATTCACCTTAGAAGCTGGTATGACAATCACAACTTAGTTATTACCACAAATGATACAAGCCAGTGATGTTTTGTACAGTCAAAGGATTGGCTTTGGAGCAAGCCGATGAGAAAAAAAAAAAAACACACCTTGGAGTGAGGGTGAGAGACTCGGGACGGTTAGGAAGCCCTTCACATCTTCAAGACAAAGAACTTGCTGTATCATAATGCACTTCAGCCAGTATAAGTTAGAAAAAAAAAACACATAAAAAAGGTAGAAAAAAAAATATTCATCAATAACAACGCTTATCAATACTAAGGGCTATCCTATCCTATATACTGTAGTATGTGATATCTGTGGTCCATATAAAATGCTCTCTCTTTCTATCGATTTTGTGTTGATATTGTCATGACGTATCAAGTATTAATGTGTAGGAACAAAAACAACAGCGACAACAAAAAAAAAAAAGAACAAGAGCAATTTAAGCACAGTTCCAGGAGAAACACAGAGACAAAACTTTTGCACAAACCAGTCCCCTGATATTTGCACCAGACGCGACACGAGAACGCTCCGTGTCGCGTCCTCCAGGTTTACATTCTGCACGAGCTCGGCCGAGAGCGCGACTGATCCAGGGAGGGGGATCCCGCATCGAGAGAGAGAGAGGATTTATTTTTGTTCCTTATTTTTTATTTTTTCTATCAAGCGAAATCAGAGCTACTTACGTGGGCGAAGGAGGGAACGTTTCGGCTAGAGGATCAAAAGAGGCAAAACGCTGAAGAACAGGAACACACGACTCCATTTGGACAATCTTCCTATACACAGTGCTAAATGTAGTTGTTATAAATTTGATGGAGTGTTATTATTAATGATTATTATAACTGTTATGGTTATTATTAACAATTATCTTATGATATGTGATGTTCTTTTACTTGGTGAGATTTTAAGTGTTTATTGTTTTGAAATGACTTTACATTTTCATGACTAGTTGTTTTATTTTTTATTTTTTATTTTTTTTTTTACGTTTTTTCTGGTCATTAAGATTTTGAGAAGACTCCAAACCTCGATGCATGCCAGCTCCATTTCACTGAGAGGCATTGACAAAAGCATGCCTGGCATTTCTAAAGGGTCGTCAATGCTTCGAATGGCCAACCCTCCAGCTGTATGTACCGTGCCTAGACATCAGCCTTACGACTTCTTTGTCTCAAGTGATTACTAAGGTTTCCACTCGGGTACAAAAAAAAAACAACAAAAAAACACAAACAACAACAAAAAAAAAACAAAAATGAAAAAAATACATGTGTCAGACAATTCTGCAGCCTTCTAGCTAGACGTGCATTGAGGGAGTTTGGAACAAGGCTCTTCTGCGGCAGCCTGGCCGGCTAACTTAACGCGGGCTGCGCGCACAAAACCCTACGATGCCATGATGCATGCATGTTCAGATGAATGTTTATTACAGAGGGCGGGAGCTTAGAGGTGTAAACGGAAACCCGAAAGCTTTGAAGTGCAGTGTCTTTTTTCAGGGATATAGGACAGACAACCTACAAGTTGTATTTGATTTTCTTTTCTAAATAGAGCCACAAAAAGGTCTGTAGCAAAGTCTGTAATAACTCACAAGCCATATCCATTAAAAAAAAATCATCACGATTTTATAAATGGTTAATCTAACTTGTGCAAGTATTGTATTTTGTATAGCTAGTACAATCAGAATATTTTGAGTGATCTCTTCAACATTAATTTGAGGATACAAAAAAAAAAAAACAACCTTACGTGTTAGTATTTAATGAACTGTACAGTGCCAGACTCATAACATTTTGTTGTCTTTTTATTCTCATAGCATCCTTGTTGGCTATAGGGGTTATTTCTTTTCATCACAAAGGAGAACTAATAAGCAACTAATAAGGTACGAGGAAAAGACAGTTTTATTTGGAGGGAAATGAATGAATATGGTGTGCATTTTTACCATGATGAATTCATTTAGAAGGGACGATGTATAAAGGCCACTTGAGATGGATAGGGACAGTGTCCAGTAAAGAGGATTTATGGATTTATTTTCATGCTGATAGATTTAAATACAAAACTCTTTTTTTGTTATTGTTGAATGCATTGATTCCCTTGGATACGACAGTGACAAAGAATTTGTATAATAAAGTTGGTGGGAAAAATGTTTTGTCTTCCTTTTTTTTGTATGTATTTATCGTGTGAGATGTCAGACTTTTTGGACAGTGTCACAGTTTACGGTAAAATTAGGAGTTGATTAGAATATAATGTATTTGTTCCTCCACAATGTCTGCAGATGATGTGCGCTTCTAGCATGAACGACGCCCCCCGGGCGAGCCTCTCCGCTCTGATTCCACTTCAGGTTTAAGTAGTTCAAGCATTTTGGATTTTGAATTAAAACGTTTTAGCTTTTGAACCAGGGAGGATCAAAAGCCGTCCAGATTCTTTAGAGTAGTGCAGTAGATGCACTGAGTGGTCTTTAACATTACAGCTAATGATAATGTCATTTCAAATGATTGGATTTTTTAATTCCCGACCGAAATTCTCTCTCACAAATTAAGGACCCCATTTTACTTAAATCAGAAAACCTACTTCAGTGCCTGGCGACCTTATCCTGTCGGTCTAATCTTAAACAATATTTACTTTCATTATCTTAGATAAATTCATTATGATGTTACTCTGAATTAATTGCTCTTTTATGCACAAAAGAAATCCACACTAATTGGCTACTGGCCTTGTCCACATTTATTGGTTCTACTGTTACAGATGTGTAAAAAGCCATGAAATTAATTCATCTTTCTTGGCGGTAATTGATGTAAAGGTAAAAAACTGATTTCAGTTCTTTCAACAGTGAACGCTGGATATTGTTGTCTTTTGCTTCCCTTAACAAATTCCTCACTGAAACGTCGTCCCCCATCCAGCTTCGTATGTCAAAGTTTCACTTGTTTTATACTTTTTAAATTTTTGCTCTGACTGTAGATATGAGCAGCTTTTGCCCATTAACCTTTTTTTGTAGCCTCTCTCAGACATTTGAAGCTCAACACTCTGTCCAAATGCTTTGCTTTGTCTTTCCCATTTTGAAGAGTGCCTGACATAAATTTCCCTCTTTGACATACTTATACCCCAGGAAAACTTACGGTAATTTAACATTTCTCAACAGCCTGATCAATTAAGTAAATTATTAACAAAAAAAAAAAAAAAAAAAACGAAATTATTATGCATGGGACTTGCTAGGGGTGCCTGTGATGGATTGTCCAGGATCTACCCTGCCTGAAAACCAATCCCCTGGTGGTGGCCAAGTGGTTAGCGATTGCATCCTGGGAAAGCCGCTAGGTCCTTGGTTTGAATCCATCAGACTGCCACTCTGGGTCCCTGAGCAAGACCCTCAGCCCCAGAATGCTCCCTGGGCGCCACAGAGTGGCAACCTGCTGCCCCTTAAGCAGTTGGTTAAATGCAGAGGACACATTTCCTTGGAATGTTTAAAGTTGCAAAGACAAATAATAATTATTATTATTTTATTATTATGACTTCTGGAGAGAAGCACAAGCCCCGCAATGACCCTGCCAGGATAAGCAGGTGTAGGAATTGGATGGATGGATGTTTGGTGTGCCACTGCTTTTGTAATAATCTATTGTTTCTTTATATTTATTTTTTCTCCATCACTGATGAAATATACTAAAATCAAAAGTTTCATTTTCTAACTTTTTCGATGTATAGTTATGCTGTGGCACTGACAGATGAATTTATTTAAAAGGCTTTTTGGATGCCGATAAATAGAACCTAAATACACGGAAAGCCATTTGTTATCATTAAATGGAATTACAAGCTAGTTTTGCAATAAAATAAAATAAAATAAAATTACATTAATAACACGCACTTTGAGAAGCACTTTAGTGAATGAATAATAAATTGCAGTTGCACTGATTAATATTTAGCAGTTTCTGTTGCTTAATAACTGAGTTGAGGCCTTTAGGGGTTTTCTAGTAAAGCCGACTGCACTGTAGAACGTAACATTCAGTTTAATCAAAAATGTCAAGTGAGCAGAACTCAATGAGTATAAAGGTGTTGTTTATGCTAGTTTTAAATAAGTGCTGTAAACTATTAGATGAAAAATGCTCTATCACTTAAAATATCTAGTCCACAGATAACAAATAAGTCTTTGACAGAGGTGGAGACTTGTGTAGATGAGTTTAACCTTATTGTCTGGCCATGGATGTGGCCTAAGAAGTTGAACACTATGATCTGCTGGCTGTTTGATGAATCAAACATAAAAGAGTCCCTGTATCCCGAATAATAAGTCCGATCAAATTGCAAATGCAGAATTGCATGATCACCAACATGGTTATGTAATAAGGAAACATGAAAAGTACGGATGCTCCCTGCAAGCAGATGAGCTGATTCCCCCAAAATAGCTTACTTTCACCATTAAGTCTACTGAAAATGATTACATTCAGAGTTGTGAAAACGTGTTTTGTACAACTTGCACATACTAATATTACACAAAAAAGTATATGTTTGAAGCATCGAGTTTGCATGCTTTTTATTTAAAGTAAAGTCAATGCATTTTACAGTGTGTGTTTGTGTGTGTGTGTGTGTGTGTGTGGTTTATTTTAAAACATCCCTGTCTCCAGAAATGTTTCATAGGGGCGGCCATATGGGGCTACTTAAATTCTTGGGGTGGCACGCTGAAACTAAAATCCATAATTTCAGGATTTTTCTCCACTGTTGTAGTAAAGGTGCCTGTAGAAACTATCTTAAAGACGTAAGTAAACGCTTACTGGTATCTTTTGGTTTATTGTAGGATTTTTTTAATATGACTAATGATCTAATGTGCTTAGACCAATAACGGTACAGTTAACACTTCGAATTGAACAA